>NC_091642.1:2892500-2895000 GCF_027580195.1 Bos mutus | reverse complement strand
GTAATGTCTAAAAGGTTTTATTGTGTTAATAAAACTCAGAGGTGGTCAAGACCTGGGAGAACACGGGGTGCAATATAAAATAATCAGTCATAATGTTATGACTTCATTTTTCATTTTGCGTTTTCAACTCTGCCTTGAAAACCAGAGATGGCTTCTAAAGACAGAAAGAGACAAAATTATATCAAAGGAGAGGGGAAATTATAAGCTTGACTTATCTTTAATGTTATACATCAAAATGAAATTCCTGTGATATGTGGCGTGTGCATAAACAACAGGCCAACGTTTGTCTTTGTTGAATTTAAATGAAAAGTCCCCCTAGATATTAATATGTGGACTTCATTTGTTAGCCTGCTAAGTCAGGGACTTATAACAAAAGCTTTGTAAACAAAAGATTAAACTGAATCGAGCTTTAGAAAATGAAAGGAAAACAAGAGTCAAGTAATCACAGATCAGACTGGGGCTGCCTAGATTGAAATCAGCCCGGGCTACTGGAGTGGAAAATGTTTAATTGAACTATTTCATTACGAGGAAGTTTATGTCCCCCTTGCAGAATCCAAAATATGTGCCATCCGAGAAGCCTTTCTATTCTCCTTTAAAAATAGGGGCCCACGGAGACGAAACACAAATGGAGACGGTGCGGCCCCTCTGGCCCCCTCCGCCCACCTCCGCTGCCAGCCGGGGCGGCTCCCACACCCGTCGGCCGGGCCGCGGGCGAGGGTTTGGGGCATCTGGAAGCCCCCCTTCCCAGAGCACCCACTACCCCAAACCGGAACCAGCCGCCACTTGCCCTTTTACTAACCTTGGGTAACCTTTCGGGATCACCTGGATGTCTCGGGATCACTTTCTGCAACCTCTGAAAGCCGTAATCTATGGTTGGTTCATTAAGGGCTGGAACAGGACACAGAAATGCAGGTCAGGTTAATTACTTTTATGTCACCCATTACCCGCTTACTGCACGCTTACAAATAAACGTGAGAGTCTCCTTTTCTGACACTCTGGAAGGCAAGCCCCGCCCCGAACCCCAGTTCTGTCCTGAGGAACAGGCTTTCCCTTTTTCTTTTGCACATAAAAGCAAGGATTATTTTTAATCTATAATTAGACTGGGAGAAAGTAAAAGGGTCACTCAATATATTGTAGAAATGGGCACGCAGTCAGGAAGTTGGCAGTCTCGGGGCCATATACAGCCATCACCGCGGTCGCGATCACTGTCTACCTCACGTGAGGCCTTCCACACCGGCCGGGGATTTATGGGAACCTGGCAATTATGACATATGTCCAGCTATTGCTAGCTTCAGATTTATCCCTGTGGTCCTTTTTTGTCTAGCATATTGCCTGAGCACAAACCAGGCAGGAGGAGCACTTACTCTTGCAAAGCTGTAATAATCTGTGAATGGCTGACTACAGACGGATGCGGGCACTATCATTCCACCCAGCCCCACGAAATTGCCGGCCACAAATAGTAATTAATCTTTTTATCCCTCAAATTGTAATTTTGACTATGAACTGTGCGTGGCCATAAATCAGCGGCCCGCACGCTGTGTACAGTGCATGAATCACGGCCGGGCTCGGTCGGACCGCAGCCTCTGTGCTTAACAAGCTTTATAAGGAGCCATTGGGCTTTATTATGGCTCTGCCCGACTCCAACAAAAACTGAGCCCGGGGGCCGGGACGCGAGTTAAGATGAAAATACTTATTAGAGTACATTACTTCTTGATGTAGATATCGTTTTCCGGGGAGCAACGCCACGGTGCACGGCGCGACATAAATCAGGGGGCTTTTCTGAGACTAATAAGACCCGCCGCCATCTATTCATTACTCAGCCCGCAATTCGGGCCATCACTCATTAGTCAGCGGGTAATTTGATGATTAACACCACCCAACTCAGCGGGTCCGCGCAGCGCCGGGAACACAAAGGCGGTGGCTCCGAGGAGCAGGGTTAGAGGCCGCCTTTGAAGGCGCTTTCCGGAATAATTGGTCACCGTTATCCTCGAGTGCTCGGGCGCTGGTGTCAACACCCTCGGCGGGCCTCGTCAGCGCGGGCCCGCGCGGGCCGCCGCCCGGAAGTTGAGCACCGCGGTGTGGTCTGACATTCCATCATACACGCCGCGGAGACAAAGGTCCGCGCAGGAATGTGAAGTAAGACATTTTCTTGTTAATAAAGCATTGATCCGACATATTGATTTTACATGACATGGCTTTTGCTGCGATTCTGCCCTCCTTTTTCTTTGCAAATAGTAAAGCTCTTCGAAATGCCTCGGCGTGTGTGACACGGCAAAAATTCCTAACTCTGTGTGATGTAAATTCTATATGTGTAAAACCACTTCATAATCAAACCATTAATCATCAGAAGCTGTCAGGGGAGACTTGGGGGACAATTTGTCATGTCCCTGCCTGGGCCGGGACCAGGGTGTCAGGAAAAGTGCAGGCCGGGCGGACAGGCCTCACCCAGCCAGCGGGCCCCGAAAGGATTCCAGGTCTCCCGACCAGGGGACAGGAAAGA
>NC_091642.1:2862500-2887500 GCF_027580195.1 Bos mutus | reverse complement strand
AGCACCAGGCGACCGAGCCCCGGTCCCCGCATCGAAGCGGCCAGGCTTTTCCAGCGGCATGCCGGCCGTGGCCCTGACAGCCCGTAAGGAGGCTCGTGCCCACCCCAGGTTGGCCTCTGCTTCCCAGGACGCCCCCTGGAGGCCCTCCAGCTCAGGGCACCTTGTGTCACCAGGACTTCTGAGGACGTGAAAGGCGCCACACTTGACTTCGAATCGGAAGTTGGGCCCACCTCGCTGCTCCGGAGGGGTGCTCCCACACCCGGCTGGGTGCACTGGGCCTCCCTACACGGCTCCCGGGCGCTGGCATTACCCAGCGGCTTTGTGACAGATCAGATAAGGGGACAGCACATCTTCCTTGCTCCCCAAATAACACCCTTGCTGACACCACTGGATGGCATTCAAACAGCTGTTTACAGACCTCAAGGAATACCCTGGATGTTGGCTTCGTAGTCCTGTCCAAACCATGCCCACGGAGCCCAGGCCCACGGAGCCCAGGCCTGCAACTCAGGAAGACTGAGGCCCGGGCCATCAGACACTCCCCCTTCTCTGGGGGCTCAGCCCCCAGGGACAGGGACCCCCGAGACACACTCCCTAAGGAGGGAGGAAAGGGGGGCCTGGCCACCCCACCCCTCGCATCCCCCATCTCGGTTCCAGCAAAAGGAGCCTCTCTCGATGGGTGGAAGGGTCTGAACAAAAGGGAAGGAGAAGGTGGCGAACGGAAACCACTCTCAAGGATAAAGAGCACAGATGATGCAGGTCACCCCACCTTTAGCGAGGGCAACTCCAGCCAGCCTGTGCGCGCGCCCTCCCAACAGAATGCTCTGGAAGACCTTCCAGGCAACCTGCACACGTGGAATCCACGTGAAACCTCAGTACAGAGGCAAGCTGAGGGACGCCTCTGGCATGACCCCCACCCCCCACCACGGCTGGAGGCGGCCCCGCCCCCCAGGAACCCTCCCCTCCCCTCCCCTCCTGTGTCCTCCTACCCCCGCTGCCCCCAGGGCACACTCCCCAGCCCACTTGTTCACGTGCTCCTCCTGGGAAGCCTTCCCCGAGTCACAGCACCTACCCTACTCAGCGCAGGCACATAGTGGGTGCTCCATCATAACGATGAAGGACCACTGTGACCCGGGGGACCTCCTCAAGATACGAGACCAATGGAGAAGGTTTATTTCCATTTTTGACTTGGAGAAGCCAGAGTGAACACGTCTCCTGTATGTCCACACGAGAGCCCGCTCACGAGTCTCTCTCAGCATCACTTGTCTTACAGTCGGCCCTCCGTATCCGCAGCCCTAAACCCTCAGATTCGACCAAGCGTGGCGATGACCTTGGATAGGAAAGACTGCGCTGCAAGCGACTCAAGCATCCGTGGGTTTGGTCCGGGAACCTGTCCCCAGCAGGTCCCAAGGAGGGACTGAATCAAGACGAACGGATGCCTCGTGGTCCCAACACAAGGGGAGACCACTCGGCCGCACAGAGGAGGGCAGCACAGCGCCGGGGCCGGGAGCCAACAGAGCGCTCCCACAGGACCACGTGCGCCCTCCCGACCCTCCGACGACGCACAGAGAGGGAGGAGCTGGCGGGGGGCGGGGCCGGGGCCGGGCCGGGGCGGGGCCGGGGCGGGGCCGGGGCCGGCCCGGGCTGCTGACCGAGGCTTGGGTGCTTCTGTTGAGGAACGTTCTCCGTTAGTGGCCGCACAACCTCGCGACCCTCCTAAGAACAGCTTAACTGTATGCTCAGCTGGGTGGGTTTTAGGCTGTGTGAGCTACATTTGGATAAAGAACAGAATCTGAAGCGACTAGGCTAGCACACCCCCGCCGGCCAGGCCCGTACCCAGGGAAGGCCTCGCATGGTCCGAATGCTGTCAGAGGGGAGTCTGACACTTGTGTAAAAGAGCAGAGGCCGCAACTGGGGTGAGCAGGCCCCCAGCTGGGTGGGGGAGCTGGGGAAGAGACCCCCTCCCCCCACTCAGGAAGGCTCCACTGCCGCCCTCAGTCGCCACAGAGGCGTTTTTAACTCCGGCTTTTCAAGGTGAATAAAGAAGAAAAGCAAGTAAATAAATAAATAAAAAAGAAAAGGCGCTAAGTCAGAGCCTTTAAAGACAGTGCCAAAGTCAGCATGAATACTGACAGGGCCAAGAAGAGTCCTGAGCACAGGATTCCGGGTTACGCCTCTCAAGTCAGTCAGCCCTGTTTCCTCCCAAGGGGCCCCCAAACTCCCAAACGTGTGGGGCTCAGAAGGCCTCTGGGACCTCACCCACCCCCGGGCCCTGCCACCCTGCCCAGACTCACTCCCCCCAGCTCCCCCACCCTGGGCTCAAGTTCTGCCCTATGCCTGGAGACCCCCGACCCGCCTGGAGACCACTGACCCGCCTGGAGACCCCCCTACCCGCTGCCGAGGTGCAGCCCGCCTGCCCGCCCAGGGCACCCATGTCTGCACAGGCTTTGCCCTCTGTCCCCACAGCCACCCTTCTTCCCGGAGACCCGAACCCCTTCCAGGACTTCCTGGCCATCGCTTCTCATCCTCATCCCTGAGCAGCTGGAAGGGGCCCAGATGCAGCTGAGGGTGGCCCGGAGCCAGGCCCCAGGCCGCCCATGTGAAGCCAGCCAGGTCCCCTAGGGGAACCCAGGGAAGCATGCCGCACCCCCAGCACCTATGAGACGCAGGTGGTCTCTGGCCTTCCCTGGTCACCTGTGGAGAACCTGGCCCAGGTGGGCCTCAGGGAGACGCTGACCACGGGAAGCTACAGGCCAACCCCCAGCCGTGTGGGACACGAGGCCTCCGCACCACCCCCCCAACACCCAGCTCCCCTGAAAGAACACTGCCGCCCATGGGTGTTTCCTGAGTGCAGAGGCTGGAGGGGCCAGCGGTCGGGCAGCGGGGTGGGCGGCGTCCACCACCCTGGGCCTGTCTCCAGGAGGCCTCATGGGCAGCGTGCGTGAGGCTGTGGCCCCAGCACCTCGCACCCTGTAGCTCACACTAACGGGTCAGCTTTCAAAACCACCTCTGTGTTCACCAGCGACGAGCACACGAGGCAAACTGCTTCCGACCCGGGGACCTTGCAGCCTGATGCCATGAGGGTCACAAGTGCCCTGGCTGTGTGGTCATCCCCAAGGGCTCACGGGTGTCCTGTGCTGGGAACGTTAGGGAAGGGCGCTGGGCTGGTCTTCAGAAGCTGGCCAAGGTGACAGTCGGGCCTAGAGAAGCCGGCTGGGCCCAGGGGCCAGGCACACAGATTCTGAGACTGGGCGGGACAGCCCCACCACGCCCAGGGCTGAGACCCGGAAGGGCCCAGGGGAGTCTGAGGCGAGGGGCATCTCCCGGGAGGATGAAAGGGCTGAAAAGATGGGAAGAAACCTGGCCGAACTCCCCCACCTCCAAGTGCTCAGAGGCCCCGGCTGTGGTCCTCGGGGGTCAGCAGGCGCTCGGAGTGGGAGAGCGTCAGCCCGTGGAAGGCTGGCCCACTGACAGGGCTCACCGTGTCGGGAGGTGGGGTCTCTGCGTGTGGAGGCGCAGGTCAGGGCCCTCAGGGGAGCTGGGAAGGGCGGCGTCTGGGGGGCCGATGAGGGACCCGCCGCCAGGCTGTACCTTTAAGGAGTGTCCCCCAAAGGTGATCTACATCCACCAGTCCCGAGACGGGCAGCAGCCCACGGTCTTCACGGGAGACTGTGTCTCACACTCAACACCCTCGGTAGAGAGTCTTCTGGAGCACACGCACCCACCACGAGCACCCAGGGCCCGCGTGCAACCCAGTGACTACAGGCTCTTTAAGAGCATTTGAAAACGTCTGTGTATTTGTTTCTGGGGGTGGAGCGCACAGCTCACACGCCTGATGAGGATGTCCAGGTGTTGCTGCTTTATTGAAAAGTCATCCTGAGAAAGAATGATTCAGCTTGCACTTTCTATGGAATACACTGAATAAAAAAAGGCCCAACCGATTCAAATGATATTTTTTTTTAAATGTCCTTTTTGTCAGGTTGAGATTTTGGCTCAACTTAGAGCCGAAAAGTGAAAGTGAAAGTTGCTCAATCGCGTCTGACTCTTTGCGACCCCATGGAATTCTCCAGGACAGAATACTGGAGTGAGTGGCCTTTCTCTTCTCCAAGGGATCTTCCCAACCCAGGGATCAAACACGGGTCTCCTACATTGCAGGCAGATTCTTTACCAGCTGAGCCATAAGGGAAGCCCCAAGACCTTCCCAAAACAAAGGTTTCAAATGAAAACCTGGGCGGCCCTGGACCCCAGGGCACCCGCTCGCAGGGATGTGGAGGGAGGAAGCCCCTGTGAGGACTGTCCTTGTTCCTTCTCTCCTGGGACCACAGGCTGGCCCTGCTTCTTCTGCTCCTGGTCAGCAGAAGGCCCGCAGCTTCCTTGGCGGGCTCTCCGCTGAGACAGCTGTTCGTCCCACAGCTTCCCGGCCTCCCCCGGATGCGGTGGGAGCTCCTCCCCGCAGATGACACAGCTCTGATCTGTGCGCCCTCTTCGCTGCCTTAGCCTGCTCTCCCCGCTCCCGGGCACTCCCCCAGGCTCTGAGAGTGGCCCCAGAGGCAGGTGGGTGCCCTGACAGGCCAGAGACACCGAGTCAAGTCCCAAACTTGCCCCGTTCCTGTGGGGCAGGGGGCTGGCGGCCCGCGGCCCCTCCCCCGCCGAGGGAACCCATGACCCCTGTGTCCTCCGGGGAAGACGAATGGTTGTCTCCTCTCGGCTCCGTGTTGTCAGGTTCGGTGCTGAGAGTCAATACCTTCACCTTGACGTGGAAACTTCCTGATTTATCAGCCAGCTCCCCTCCCGGGCGAGCGCAGCCCCGCCACGCACAGCCATCGGGCTCCGGGAAGAGCAGCCTGTGGTCACAGCACTTGGAAAACAAGCAAAGCCCCTCTGATGACAGACAAATGTGTCTTGTTAGCAACTGCCCAAAAGCGCTTGACTTGTACTAATAACAAAAAGGCCATGCTGGTCACCGTGGGTCCAAAGACGAAGCACCCTGTCACCAGCCTGGTTGGGAAATTAGCAAATAATGTTCTTTTCCTTGATAAATGGGTGACAGCTTCCTCTCACCAATCATTTCTAACATTTTGATGCATGCCTATGATCCCACTGGAGGAGCAGAAAAGTTTACTGGCCCTCAATTTTCAGATGATGAATGGAGCGCCTCTAAATGTGCGATTTCTGGATGAGGTATAGTTCATTTTAAGCAATTCTAGTAAATGGGTGTCACTGATTAGGACAAATCGTCTACTTGTGCAACAGCACACACGGTGTGCCTCATTCTCCGGCCTCCTCTGAGACGGCAGGCAAGGGGACGGCAGGGACCCGGGAGGCCTCGCCACCCGGCTCCTGAGAGGGCCGAGGGGCTGGGCAAGCATCCCCCGAGCCGTGCCTCGTGCTGGAGGACTCACTGGTCGCTGTCTGGTCCGGGGCTGGGCCGTACCGTGCAGACGACCCCAGGGGGCCCGCCCCTCCCTCTGTGGCCCCGAGGAGCCCCACCAATGGCCCCAGAGACGACCAGGTGGTCTGCTCGCCATCCCCGCCAACAGGGACAAGTTCGTCCTCTGCCCCCGGCTCGCAGCCAAGGACGCGCAAAGGTGGGTGGGGCGGGCGAGACATCCTGCTGGAGTCGTGCGTTGTCTGGGGGGCTATCTCAGCTCTTGGGCCCTGCAGGGGTCTCCCCAAGCTGCTTTTCCACTTGACCGTCCTCACATTAAAAGCAAATCTATCTGTCCTCCAGGGCGGCAGAGGTTGCCACTGACGCCATCCGACTGGCCAGCGGGGACCAGCGATGGCCCTGGGTCTGCAGGGTCCTCGCTACATCCAGGAACGCCCAGGGAGCTGCTGAGAGCCGCTGGGCCTCACTGGCTGGGACGGGGAGCCCAGGAATCACAGACACGGGCTGAAAGTGTCCTGAACCCAAAACGCAAATACCTCCCCCGCATCCACCTCCGTGGGCAAAAACTGATCACCAAAGTAATCAGGTGGCTTACATTTAAGGGGAAGGAAGGCGTGAGCAAGCAGCTTAGCAAAGTAAAAATAGTATGATAGGTAGAAGACAATTAGGAATCGTCCGCTCGGTGGATACAAGTAATCTGTTTGAGAGGCACTGGGCTGGGAAACAGCAGGTCGGTGTGGCAGTGCTCGAAGGGTATCGACTCCGCCGCATGTCATCAGCTGTTGACAGAATCACGTCTGGATGCACACACAAGAACTTCAAAACACTCCGGAAACACCCGCGCCCTTCGAGAGGCGGTCCCAAGTGTGGGTTAGGTAGCGGGAGACTGCCAAAGGATGTGGTGGCCCCCGGGGCAAGCCCACAGCTACCCCTGGTGCCAGACAGCTCCTGAGACAGAGCAAGCGCCCCCCGCCCCCGACATGTAGCCAGTTTTAAGCCGACTCCCTGGGAAAGCCCCTGATGCTGGAAAGACTGAAGGTGAAAGGAGACGAATCAGATGGCTGGATGGCATCGCCGACTCAAGGGACATGGGTTTCAGCAAACTCTAGGAGGTATTCAAGGACAGAGGGGCCTGGCGTGCTGCCGTTCATGGGGTTACAGAGAGTCAGACACGACTGAGCATCTGAACAACAACAACAAACGATTTTTTAAAAAAAGAAAAGAAATGCCGTATCGGGAAGAGTGAGAACTGTTGGCAACTGCTGGCTGAGCCTCGTGTCTGAGCCGCACATCTCAGTGCGGAAAGCGGCCGTCTTTCTGTCCTCGTCTCGTCCACACTTGGCCGCTGTGCTCGGCCCCTGCCACTCCGGCCCTGGCACGGCCTCTGCCACCATCCTGCTCAGTAACTGAACTGGCTGTGCCCGTGGCAGGCTGCATGCTCATGCCTGGCCATTTGTGATAATTCCTTTAATTGAGCAAAAGAAATCTCTAAACTGAGGGGGGGTGGTCAGCCACACATTTGGGCCCGAGAGAGCTACAGGAAGAGCCCCTGGCTGCCACGCCCACGAGTCAGGCCACCACCAACCAGCTCCTGCCCTTCGATGTCACATGGAGCCCTCTGCCACACAGACACGCTGGGAAAAGGGACATTTGTGATTGTGCAAAAGCACCTCACCACGCTCGCAAAACGCTGTCTATAAAAGCAGTTTTCCCTCGAACATAATTTCAATTAGAAGCATACAAATTCCAATTTGTCTTAATCGAATAACACCGCAATGCTTACATTCTAATTAAAAAATAATTTCTTTTATTGCTCTGAACAACTCGATGTCTTTCTACTGGTTGAAATTATAAATGTGAGACTGTTCACTCTGCCCATGGAGTTCCTCAGGTAGGATATTCCGGGACTGTTTTAATTATTATTAAACGAGCAAACGATACACTATTAGACAAATATTAAAACAAGCATTGCACTCAGTTATTAATTTGCACTGTTCACTTTTAAATGCAGCAAATATCTCATTAATTTAATTTTAGGTGCCCACCCGTTTATATTGCATTTTACAGTCTGGAAGGCAATTTACTATTAACTGGCAATTACATACAGAGTGATTGTTAATTCTGCTCCTAAGTGCTAGCCGCTTGAAAATTGTTCTCTCTCTCTAATTTTTGACCTTCTTGCAACAGGGGTGAGGCGCGCTGGGAATACAAAGGACTGGTGCGGAGGAGCCGGACATGTCACTGTGACTCATTCTTTTAATTCACCGTGCTAACCCACTGCACCGCCACCGCCTCCCAAGGTAATTCTGCCTTTACCGAGGCTGAAAGCAGCCGGCAAAGGGGCCTGGCTGGGTGGGCTCGGCCCACCCCACCGCACACCCACTCTGGAGCGACGCATCGGGTCTGGTTCAGAAGAACCTGGGGTTTCTCAGCTGCTGTAAACAGCTCGTTTAGACCTTGGCCTCTGGCGGCCTGGCCACCTCACCCAGGAGGGCTCAGAGAGATGCGTCCCTGCGAGCCTGCCGATGACGGGAGCCAGACGCCCAGGGGATGGGGCTGCCCGCAGGGTGTCCGGCCTCCAGGAGGGCTGGCGCAGCCTGCAGAGAGGAGCGAGTCCCTGTGATTGCGCCTCTGTCCCCATCAATTCCAGGGCAGCACAAATCAGACAGAAGCTTCCAGGTCAGACAGGTTATGACCCCACCTTCCCTCCGCTCCCGGAGAGCTCGGGGCCCCCTAGCCCTGACGCGCATTTGAAATGTATATTCCCGTTGATGATGCTCGGGAGGCGTAGATGAGCCCCCCGCAGGAGGGGGCCCGGCTGGCTGAATGGCTTCATTGAAGCATCCATTCATGGGAGAACCCTTTGTGGAGGAAACCCCAGAGCTTTGGACCACCAGGACCCCGAACGTGGGGTCTGAGAAGCCCCCTCACCATGGTGTGGACGCAGCATAGACCGCAGAAGTGGACGATGGGCACTGGGACACGGGTGTCCCTGGAATGGACTCGGGATGCCTGCTTCCCTGAGGGCAGGGGCCCTCTGGCCAAGGAAGATTTTCTGCCCCGCTGGGGGCAGCTGGCTATGGAGAGCCGCCCCAGCTTCACCCACCCCCCCATGGCACCCGAGCGGCTGGGCCTCAGCCCCAGGACACCATCTGCCCATGCCACGGTGCCTGCATGCCCTCCCTCCAACCATGACGCCCGGCTCGGCAGCCCTCCTGCCACAGGGGCCGCGGTCCCCGGTAGCCCCCGGAGCACTTAAGAGGAACCAGGCCTTCCTGCCGTCACGTCTCTTCTGAGTCAGCACGCCGACCACAGCCTGCGGGTCTCTGCACCCAGAGCCCACAGGTCAAGAACTGGGTATCTGGAGACCCGTGGGGGCATGGCCGGGAGGCCAGAGGGGCTGACTCGGGGGGAGGGTCCCTGTCCGTCTGGGGCAGACCCGGGTGGTCCCACCGCCTACAGATGCCTCCACCCCCAAGTGCCTGGCCCAACCTGGTACCCACGTGGCCCGTGGCCGCTCAGGGCCTGCCAGCGAATGCACGTCCCCTCCTCCGAGGGACCCGGATGCCTCAGCAGCTGTTCCAGGGAGCCCAGGGGGCAGTGGAAGCGGGGGTCAAGCGTCCCCCAGGGCTCCCAGGCAGGATGCGGGGTTCGGGTGGCCCCCAGGCCCCCCAGGCGATACCAGGCGGGGTGGAGCAGGGCTCCCTCTGCCCACATCCTGAGCTCATGGCCAGACACCCAGCGGGGTACCCACAGGTCAGCAATGGCCATGCAGAGGCGGCTGAGAACTTCGGGGAGACAGCCCATCGGGGACCCTGCCCATCCCCAGCCCTGGCAGCCTCAGAGGTCCTTCCACCCAGAAGAGCCCCCACCATGGCCACGGGCATGAGGCTCACAGGAGGCCCCGGCTGCCCGCCCCGCTTCCTGAGTCTTTATTATTTTGCAGGCTGGGGGCCGCAGTGGGGGGGGCCCGCTGTCCGTCATCTCCTGGTCACACCAGGGGGCCCGAGCCCCCGCCCTGGAGGTAGACGCCCATCAGCGTCCCCAGGGTCTTGGGCCCCAGGCGGCATGCGCTGGCCCCAAGGGCGGAAATGGCTCCTCCCTGCCCTGCTGACTCGCTCAGCGCTGCTCAGCGCCCAACTGGAGGCCGCCTCGCCCCATCAAGGGTGCAGGCATCTCTGCAGCCCAGGCTGTCGAGGGTCTGGGCACCTCTGGACATGGCAGCCCTGCTCTCGGCCAGGACCTGAGCCAGGTGTAGCCCTGGGGTGACACTGAGCCGGCCCGAAGAACTTACACTTCACATCTGCTTCCTAAAGGGGGAGGGGGTGAGTCATCTCCACTCCTCACCCCGCCCCCGAGTGGAAGGCATGTAGTCAGACCCTGAGGCCCAGCCCAGGCTCCCGCAGGGACCTCACAGCCACCCTGACCAGGTGAGCATGTGGAGGCCACCCTGTCTGAGAACAAGCCCTCACCCCCTGGGGGCTCAGCACGTGGAGCCCTCTCAGACATCCCAGCCTCTGTGGGCGGCAGGACCAGAGGCCTCAATGCGGACGAGCCCTGTGGTCACCGTGGTCTTTCCCAACAGCAGCCTCGGACGGATCGTGTCCTCCAAGCCACCTGTGTGCAAAGCACTGCGGAGCATGGCTTCTGGATGGCGGTCCAGGACCTCAGAGGGGACCCTTCCTGGTGATGTCCGCGTGCCCAGCCCCGCACAGAATTCAGACCCTCCATCAGCAGCAGGGCAGTGTGTGGTGTGAGGCCCCAGGCCGGGCAGAGACCTGCTTCTGTTATCCACAGGTATGGGTGACCTTGGGGACACAGCCTGACCTCTGGGACCTCACGGGGCAGCCACCCCTTGGACGCTGGGAACGTGGTTACCGACAGCCCACCGCATCCTTTTACAGGCAGGACCACAGAGGGGGTGAGGGGACGGATCCCGCGGCCCCAGGGATCTGCACCTGTTCACGGCGTCACACCAACTGGTCAAGGATGCAGAGACTTCCCCGATGACACCACCCTCTGGCTCACCCGCCAGCCCTCCCTGCAGAACCGTGCGGGGCCCCCGGGGGCCATGGAGAGGCCCTCCTGGATCAGGGAAAGCTGGAAAGGTGGACTCACCGGTGTAGACAAACCGCCCTGGAGCACCTTTACAGAACTGCTTGGACTTGTAGGACAAGGTGACTTCGACGACTCCAGGAATGTGCCTCGGTGGGGTCTGGACACGGATGGCGTGGGGCGTGATCAGCTACAAGAACCACAGTGCACAGGCCCTCAGCAGCGCTGGGCGCGAGAGGCGGACACTCGCCAGTTGGACATAATTACCAAAAACGAGCAAAATTGGACCATCGTCTTGGAATGCTCCCTCCGAGCTGTCACCCAGACTCAGGACCTACAGTTGCGCTTTCAGGAAAATGTCTGCAAATGATCCCGGCTGTAGTTTGCAGGAAAGGCCACAGGGCATCATTCATATGAAAATTGCCACCATATGTCTCCTTAAACCTGCTCCTAGTAATTCTAGCACTAATTGTTCCAGGGCACTCGGGACCTCCGACGGCAGGTTTGAAACCCCAGGGCTGGGGAGGGGGCCAGAGTTCTGCACCCGCCCACCGGAGAAGCCCCTGCCTTGGGCGCACTGTCAGCTTTGAGGGGATCGGGCGGCGGGTGGCGCCGTCGACCGAACGTCAGAGGTCCACAGACAAAGCCACGCGGAAAGCGGACTGGTCTCGTGGGCTTACCTCACTCCACACCAACATCGTCCCAAACACGACTTGAAGCCCGTCGAAGAAGTTGTCTCCAATGATGATCACGGTCGCGCCCCCCGTGGTCCAGCCTTC
The DNA here is from genome assembly GCF_027580195.1 of Bos mutus. Lineage (NCBI taxonomy): Eukaryota > Metazoa > Chordata > Mammalia > Artiodactyla > Bovidae > Bos > Bos mutus. The sequence continues at coordinate 2,876,280 of NC_091642.1, read as the reverse complement.
ACTGGGACTGATGGCCTTGATGCACGGAGTGGCTGCTCACAAAAGACAGAGAACCGGACCTGAGCGCCCACCCCACCGCCGCCACGCTGCCCACCTCCAGCCATACTGGGCACCGCGGGAGACGGGCGGGCAGCCGCTCCTCCGGGCGGCACGCAAAGGGCAATCGTAGATCAGCGTGTTGATGCGTTTAAAGCAAACCCTTAAATGTTTTATAAAGCAAAGGCCAAGCCACTGAATACTAGTGAGTAAGAAAAAAAAAAAGAAAGCGGCTTGATATAGCAAATTATGTGTCAGGGCAAATATGACGATTACAAATGATTAAGCATCGCGTGCATGTGGCACGTCGATTTATCTGCTTTGCGGGCAGATCTGAGCAGAGTCAATCAAAGGCTGTTGGGGAGATGGAGGAGCGAATGCCTTGCATTTCGATTCCTCATAAGCAGCTAATTGGGTTGGGTTTTTTCATCCATGAACTTTGCCTTTTGGTTCAAAACTTCATTTTCCTCTGTCACTTCACAATTACTACTTTTCACTTTTCATCAGGAAAAAAAAAATCAAAAGCACGATATTAATACTTTTGTCAAAGGTACACATTTTACATCTAATATTGTTTGTCGACAGGGATCCCCAGCCGCTGGCCTGACCTCCCTTTGTCTCAGGAGCGCTCACATTTGCATGAGTTATTACAATGCTGCTGCTCGGGGCCTGCTGGGGGGGGAGGGTGTAGACAGACCGCAAGGGCGGGCACAGAGGAAAGACCAGGAGGCCCATGCTCCCAGCAGCCCTGCCGCGAGCCTGCAGAGGCGAGGCTGAAGGCCACAGCCTCGAGGAGGCAGCTTTGTTCCGGCCTCTGATCGGCTCTTTTCCTGCACGGGGCTGCAGACCGTCTCCGCCACCTGAGAGGGCCTGTCGTGGGCAGAGACCCAGCGCGGAGGGAGCTGACTGCTGGGGAGACGGGGGCTGCGGCCCTCTGACCGGCAGGCCTCCTCTGCCGGGCTGGGCACCATGGGTGGGACTCTGGGCCTCTCTGTGCCTATATCTTTGGTACAAAGAAGAGGCCTGCGTGATGGGCGGCCGTGTGGCCCCTAGGCTCTGCCGCGTCTCCCGGCTGATGCGGTCTGGACACAATTACAGCCCAGACAAGAGGCAGCGCGGGCCTTGGTCCTCCGTGGAGAGGAGGCGCCCAGTGAACCCTGGGCGCCCCCGTGTCACCCACATCCTCCTGGCGTCGGGGTGGGGCGGGTGCTGAGGGGAGCAGGACGTGGAGGAGCTCGACCCCTGGCCTGAGGGCCCTCCCCGTTCGGTGATCTTCCACGGCTTGCAACCACCTCGGTGGAGATTCGTCCAAAAGACAGTAACTACAGCTTCGTACACATGCGGCGGATTGACCGTGCGGCCCCCACCCGCCGCCTGCGGGGACGAGCCTCCCAAGGACACCCGGGCCTCTCTAGGCTGTCCATCCCACGTGAGCACGCCCCCACCCACCGCCACCCCGACTGGCTCAGCTCCTGATAAACCGTCGTTTTAGACTCTGGGTCAGCCCTGGCCGCACGTCTTCATAAGCAGGACTTCCCGGAAGCCCAGCGTGGCTCCCTGCCGGGTCAGAGGCAGCGGCAGACACGGGAGTTAATCACGGCAGGTATTGTTGTTGAGCCGGGCCGACACCACCTCCCTTTGTTTGCTCTAATGTTGGACTAGCGGGGGCTCTATTTGCTCATCCCCGCGAGGCTCCCTCAGCAGCAGACGCACAGAGCACACACGGGGAGCCTGCCCTTAACTAGCGCTGTTGACTTCATGCTAATAAGTTCATACAAATTTTCATTTCTGAGGCTTCCGAATGACATTTGCTTTTCTTAATTGCATGGAGAGCATTTGAAAAGGATCAGCTCTCTAAAGACTGACAAGTCCCCTCCAAGGGGGTGACCTTCATCAGCACAGCCAATTATGGCAAATAATTCACAAAAAAAAAAAAAAATTACAGTAAACAAATTTACTTTGGAGGTGAGAAAAGGAAAAAAAAAAAAACTCCAGGATCTCCTGCCCGCGCAGGAGATGGCTGTCTGGCAGCTGTGGCCCATTGGAGAAGCCACAGCTCGGCTCCTCGGCAGAGAGATCCCAGGGCCGGCCTCGCCTCCTCCGCAGCGATAGCCATCTTCCTCCTGCCTGTATTTGCATACATTTCAATGCACACAGAGAGAGGGAACATGTGTTCAATGGGAACCATAGCAAAATGAATTACACAGACAGCGTCAGAGATCTCATGATAGACGCGCACAATACACCCGAGCAGATGATGGGAGCTGGCACCGCGGCCAGAGTTGGGCGAGGAGGAGCAGGGACGCAGCGGGAAGGGACGCGTTGGGAAGGGGCCGCCCCCCACCGCCCCCACCATCTTCCTTGTGCTGGGACGCAGCCCTGAAGACACCGCCTGGTCGGCCCATTCTTCCGTGGGCCCAGGCTCCCGCTGGGGGCCTCCTGCCCTGCTCATCTGACCTGTGCCGGGACCTGCTTTAACTCCAGGAGCCCCCCTCTCAGCCTGCGGGGTAGAAGGGCACCCCGGCTTTCCCCCACCAACCTTGGACGCCCGCAGGGACGGGCTGGTCTAGGAACCAGGGTGCCCGATGGCTGGGGCCGGCATGGGCATCTCAGAAAGTGAATGTGGATGCCACCTGAACCCAGAGATGTTGACTGAACCGTTGGGGTCCCCCGGCCTTTCTGTGAGGGGCGGGGGGGTCTCATCCAGGATTCTGTTAGTAAACAGCTTCCTGTCCTGGTTCCTGGTAATCAGCGCGCTCTCCCAAGTAACCCCACAGCGCTTGTCACCTTCCCTGCGTTCACAATATCGAGGCCCTCCAACAGGCCTAATCTTGCCTCATGAAGACTCCTTTGTTCTGCCTGCTAAAATGTCTTGTAATTGTGCTCGAGATGTCCAGATGGCTGGCTGATACTCCAGCTGATGGGATTATACCTTTTACCTCTCCTAGGGCCATCTGTTCCCTTAACTCGCTAAAGCCCCCGCAGCCTGGCTTCCGTCGTCCTCGCTGCATAAACCTAACCGCATTACGGCACTTGGCATGCAAATCGCTCCTGCTGGAGGCCGGGTGCTGGGCCGGGCCCACGCAAGGTTTAAACAGGGTTGGAGTCGTTTACGAAGGGACAAGTGACAAGGAAGAAAAAAAAATAGCAAGCCCGGGTTCTTCTGGGCCGCCCTGGAAGGCAGCACGGCTGTTTTCCGTCGCTTGTGTTCAATACTGTAAATAATCTGCCTTGCTTTTTTGTGAGCTCAGAGGACGCGGTGGCAGACATCCACAGCAGCAGGGGGAATTAGTTCACTTGGAAATCATCAGCGAGTGTGTACACACTGCTGGTGAATATTAGATGATTGGATAATGAGGTGTTAGCCAGGAGAGGCTGCAGAGAAGCCCAGATCTATGCTTTCTGGGGGCACCTCTTCCTTAAAGAATGCAGGCCGTGTTCAAAGCCAAGATGGCACCCAGTGGCAGGTGCTAACCAGGAAGAAGGAAGGAAAGAGAATGACACAGACTGGCCCGGAAACGAACTTCCTAAGTGTCAGCCCCGGAAGGGAGTGGAGGCAGTGTCTCTCCTGGTCCCAGAGAGACCCTGTTGTGTTGTGTGGGGCACCTGGGAACGGGGCAGCAGTTACAGAGCAGACAGAGACCTCCCCCACTGACGCCAAACGCCTTCTTAAAGACCTACACAGATCAGTTCTCAGAGTCACCTATTTGCATCTTTCACTTATGAGTCATTTTGGGGGGTGGAGTAACATAGTCCAATCTCTTGCAAGAAAGTGACTTAGTTTAAATGTCGATTAAAAAAAAAAAAAAAAACTGAATAACCTAAAAAAAAAAACCTAAAAAAAAAATCTCAAACCAGACTCCTTCTCCAAATAGCTCTCGGTAAGCTGGGTTTTATCTCCAAGGTACCCAAGAGTGGCCTTTATTTTCCTAAATGCTATATTTTCTGCTTACAGTCAAATGCTTTTTCATGCTACTTACAAAAATAAATACTCGTACTTTGCTCAGATCATAATAGCTCATTAGAGGAGGCTGATTTTGGACCCAGACTACAACCGAACACCAGAGGGCCGTGGGGCCATCCTGAACCTATCATGTTGCCAGCGCTGGCCCTCTGGGGAAGCAGGGACCGAGGACTGGGATCCAACCTTCTTAATTGTGAACCTCATTAGTGATGGTTACTAAGCAAAACACACACCTACCTTTGCTGCAGAGAAACGAGATAAACAGTACGTCACAGATTCTAACGACTCTGGTGCCCAGGGCGACCTTTAATTATTATATTTTTGTTCTCTTACACCTTAGTCATTAATGTAGAAAAACAAATTAGTTTATTTTTGTGGACTGCAGCAGACTCATAAGTTGTCTTCCCGTTCTGACGTCTAAGTCATGCTTCTTTCTGATGACCCGCACGGGCCTCGTCCGTTTTCCTGTGAACAGTCCGGCTGCCCCACGTGCAGCTCCTGAACCCGATACCTCAGTCTAGAGAGTTTGTCCTAAAATCACTTAGTCTACGGGCTCTTTGAAGAATTTAATCATGCTGTTGTGTTTGTAATTCACTTAAAAAAAAAAAAAAACTCACATTACTTTCCCAGCAATTCCTATTGGTCAGAACCTCATGCTTTTCATGGACTGTCTTATAAGGGGACCAACCTTACGTTAGGGGGAGGTGACACGTGGAGATACCCGCCTGTCCACACAGAGCAGGTGACAGAGCGGCTTGGAAAGGTCCGTGTCTGTGAGTTTCTGAATCCTGACTTACCAGCCTATCACCCTTACTAAATTTCTTCTCATTTAACAAGAAAAACAAGAAGTCCATCACTTGGAAGCGTTTGGTACACATTTTATGCTGTTTTTTTTTTTTTCTTGTTCCCTCCACTTATGCCCCCACGCGTGGACACACACACACACGTGCACACGTGCAGGCTGTCTCTCCATGGAGGGCCAGGAGGTCCCTGAAGCCCACCGGACCAGGATGTGAGCACCCTAGCAGGTGCCCAAAGCCTCGGGGATGAGCTGGATGGAGGCTTACAAGAAGCCAAAAAAAACCCACATAAATTAAAACTGCAAGAAATGCTCTAAGCAAAAGAAACCACTCTTAGACACAGACCAACCAATAAAGTGAGGGCCACGGGGGTGAGCAGGTTGGGAAAGCCGAGCCCCCCGACCCCGCCAGCGAGGGAGGGGAGGGGAGGGGGCCGCCCCGAGGACGTGGGTCTGACCAGGGAGGGGCAACCGGACATGGATCCACAAGGACAGAAAGGATGGCGCGAGGGAAGGAAGCATCGCAAATAAAAAAAGACGCTCAGCGTGTGCCTACCATTGTCCAGATAAGAAGGGGCCGTACCTTCTGACGGGTCCAGGCGGCGCGCCCGCCGCCCGTGCTTCGAGTTGTTGTGCACAAACATGTTGTCGGACACGGCCAGCACGTGGCCGTCCACGTTGACCGTGGTGGACACGACAACCTGTGGAGACAAGCGCCGGTGAGACCCGAGGCAGACGGGAGCAGGCCCGCCAGGCGGCGCGCCCTGAACCCCGCGGCCGCTCCCGGAAGCCTCCTCGAAGCCACGTGCGCGCACACACAGCCTTTTTTGGCTAATGGGGTGGGTGGGTTGTTTTGTTGTGGCTCAAGATTGCTTCTCTTCCAAACCCGCTACACTAATTACAGTTTAATCTCCTATTATGCTAACAAGTGAATTCAATTCAGAGGAAAAATTCTTCTTTGCCATTAGCTGCAGAAACACCCCTCCAGCCACTCGTCTTAAAGCTACCGTTTTGATTGATCTGTTCACATATTGATTAGATAGTTTATCTAATTAAAATGGGTTCACTGGAGACTGTCCTTCCTTGAGTAGTTGTGAGGATTCAGAATTGCCCCCGCTCCCCTCCCAAAAAAAAAAGGCTTCATAAATCAGAAGCTGTTTCTACTGCCCACATTCTATCATCGAGTGAGCCCAGGTCAATGTCACAGTTACAGCCAGGATCTGGTAATGAACGTTTTTTGCATCTGAAAAGACCGAGCTGAATAGGAATAAAGTGGTTTCTGAGCAGGGAAAGTATCCTTTCTCAAGTTCAGGGTGAGGAAGGCAAGGACCACTCTGTCTGGGGAACGAGTTATCCGCTGGAGGGATGACTCGGCCCTGATCCAGGTTCAGGCCCTCCCGTCTCAGTACTTCACAGGGGTAAAGAAGGAAGTCACGCCAGCAGGGACAGCTTTGCTCCCAGGGACACCTTCCCCGGGGAGCTTGTGACAAGCACCCCAGAATCGGTACCCCTGCCTAACTAACAACTCAGGAAACAGGAAATGACATCGGCCCTGAGATCCGCCTTGAACAGAGGGGCTCTGCATAATGCATTATCTCCGGGAGACCTGGGGTAGCTGAGACTTGAGCCCAGACGTGAGCCAGAGCCTGGATCTGGGGTGCAGGGAGCCCCAGTTCTTGTTCGGACAGCAGGGAGGGCCAGCTCCCCCTGAAGAACCACAGCCTCATGGAAAACAGCTGGGCAGGTAAGGGGGCACCAGGAGGTGGGCACACGTAAAAGCCTGCCACACGAGGTGGCTTAAAAGCCTTAGCTGTGGCGGGCCTCCGTGAACAAGGAGCCATACACGCAAGATGCAGGGGAGAGTTGGGGCGCGGAGATGGGACAGGGCAGGGCAGCCAGGGGCTCGTGGGGATTCTTCACGCTTTCTGTGAAACTTTTCTGTAAACCTAAAACCGCTTAAAAACAAGTCTGCTAGTTTAAGAAAATGACAGATACAACTGATTATAAGGAAAAGGTTTTCAAAAAGGCAAAGCTACATATTTATATGTAAAGGTATTCTACATATTTGTATGTCAAGGTATCTGTGAGTAACTGATGTCTTATAGAAGTCTCAGGCCCCATAAGAAGACGGCAAGGTGTGACGAGTACCCACTGGACCCACCACCCCCCAAAGGAAGGGACCACCTTCCTGGATGACCCTCTCTCGCTGTGGGCGCTGCCAAGATCATGCAAGTCTCCACAGCACAGGCCCCTCTGAGCCTCAAAATAATACCAGCACCACTGCCGGTCCAGCGTCCCCAGATCCAGGGTGAGACATCCCTGCCGCCCTGGCAGGGGTGGCCCTGACCCCGCTCTGGGGCCACTACTGTCCTGGCAGCGTTGATGCCAGGGTCACACAGGTGCCCTCGTGGAAGCCTATCTGCCAGTCCCCACCCTGGGCACAGAGGGGCCTCAACCAACATGCCCCCACATGGGATGCAGAGACACAGAAGCAACCCCAAGCCACAGACCTGACCCTCTCCATTCCTCGACCATGATAAGTTCAAAAAACAAGAAAAGGTAAAAATAAACACACAAAAGGACACCATTTCTGCTCCGTTGTCTCTATATAGGTCAGTCGCCAAGGGAAAAGCGTCGCTGAGCAGACAGCATGGCAGGCTGTGCTCCGTTTCGCGGCCGGCCGGCCCGCCATGCACCTACAGAAAGGTGCTGAGACTGACATGGGCTGGAAATGCGTGCAAGCCCTGACCTGCTGCTCAGCTCAGCTAAGCCTCCCGAGAGGCAGGGCGAGCAGCTCCAGACACTGGAGGAAGCCCTTCTAGGAACTGTGAGCCACGTGCGCCCGACGCTGCCTGTGGCCACTGCTGAGCCTCGTGTGACCTCCGGTCCGCCCGATGGACCAGCGTGGAGCCCCGTGCCCAAGGACGGGAAGCAGGCCCACTGCCTGCAGGAGACACGTGACTCCTGCACCTGACTGTGTGCTGGCCGCCAGCTCCACCCCCTCTGCCTGCTGGGCTGGATGTCAAGACAGGGGTCCTGTGTTTCACCCGAAGACTGAAGCATCACTTACATTTCTAGAAAAGCCTTGAATGATTTGATGGTAAACTAGTCTAAATGCCAAAGAAGCAGCATTTGGCAACACCCAGCCTAGCAATGGGGGCCCATGTTCTTCTCTGGCAGGTAAGGACCAGTTCTGTGTCCCGGCCCAGATATTTTTATGATGAAAGTCAGTAAAATAATCCATCCTGTGTGCTGAGAACCCTTCCCCTGAAGCCACCTCCCAGTCATTCACAAAGGCAAGAACAACATGACTGGATTGTAGTTTATCCAACTGAAAACCAACTGAACCCCAAACTGTCTCGCCGTCTCGCTCCTTGAAAGCAAATCCTGGGATCTGAGGCCAAGCAGAGGATGAGTCAGCCTGGGTGCAGGGACGCAGTCCAGCTCGTAGGCAGGGAATCAGGGGATTCCTGGGGGAAGGGAAGCTGAGCAGGGGACCAGTCCGCAACTGGGGGAGGCCTGCCTGGAACAAGTCCAGCCCCACCAGGAGGCGGCCCCTCCGTCCTGGGAGGGGACCCCACGTATTACCCAGCGGTCCTCCCCCATGACAGACCAAGCCATCCCTAAGGAAGGTCTTCAGTGTGGCCCCCAAAGTCTAACCAACCAAGTGAGGGAAGAGTGAGGGAACAGACTAAGTGAGATGCTAGCCTTCGGAGGACTTGACTTGGAAAGATCCTTCAACTTTCTCTGTAACACATCCACAGCACTCACCATGGCTGAATATAAGACAGACTTCAACCTAACCTACAGCTCTGATTCCTCTGACTTCGGGGTACTCTGCTGCCTAACGTGCAGAGCTGGGCCATGTGCCCACCGCAAGAGGCACACACACACTCCCTCGTCAGAGCAGAAACTCACATCGTGTTTCCAGAGCAGACCTCACTCTGTTGTATGTCTCAGCGGGCTGCATGGCTCTGGCCAGCGTGAGGTGCCACATCATTTCAAAGCATTCGATTTAAAGGTTCCGTCAAATGAACCCACCCTGGTTTGCACCCAGGCCCCTGAGAACTAAACACTGACCCCCCAAACTACTGCACAGCAGAGAATTCGACTTTCATATTCCAAGTGCAGACCGCGGTCCAGAATCGCGTACCTGGAATCTTCGCATGTCCCGGGGGTTGCCTGCATTCTTCAAACAGTTCTGATTGCACTTGAGGAAAAACTTTAGAAAGAATCTACAAAGATACAAAAAATGGATATTTGTTAGGGTTATCAGACAAAAGACACAAAGTTTTTGAAAGGTACTCTTGCCTGGGGAGCCGGGGAAACGACCCCACGCCATCTGCTGGCTGCCCTGTAGGGGGCGACAGAGAGAGAGAGAGAGAGCATGCGCGCGCGCACCAGGGGCAGCCAGGCAGGCACCCCCAGGTCCAGCTCCCAGTGTCTCCACATGCGGAAGGAGTGACTTACATCTGTCTTGACGGCTAGGGCTTTTCCAAGCTCTAAAATAACAACTGTGACTTAGACTGGCCATTTCTCACCTGGATCTTTGCACAACCATTAACCCCTGGGGACCTGTCCACCCTCGAGAGGGCTGCTAACTTCAGCAAATAAAAACGCAGGGTACCTAGTTAAAACTGGATTTCAGATAAGCAAGTAATGTTCTGGACAGGCCTGTCCCAAAGCATGCATGCATACTCAGTTGCTCAGTCATGTCCAACTCTTTGCAACCCCATGGACTGTAGCCCGCCAGGCTCCTCTGTCCATGGGATTCTCCAGGCAAGAACACTGGAGTGGGTTGCCATTTCCTCCTCTAGGGGATATTCCCAACCCAGGGATCGAACCTGCATCTCCTGTGTCTCCTGCCTTGGCAGGCAGATTCTTTACCACTGAGCCACTTGAGAATTCCAAAGCCTATATCTATCCTTAAAAAAAAAAAAAAATTGTGTATCTGAAATTCAAATTTAACGGGTCGTGAATTCCACCTGGCAGCCCAACCCTAGGGGCCACCACTGCGTGGGTTGCCACACTTTTAAAGGAGAGTTTTTCAAGTTACAATAAGTACACGTCTTAAGAGAAAATTGAGGATATTGTTTTCAGGGCGGCGATGTCTGTGAAAGGCCTACGTGGGGTTTTGAGGGACTGATCAAGGCCCACGTGCGGCAGGGAAACGCTCACTGCCCTGGCTGGAGCGAGGCAGGACACGGAAGGCGTCCTGTTCCCACCCAGGCCTGGTCTTGCTGAGACTGATCAAGGCCCCAGGTGTGGCAGGGAAAAGCTCACCACCCTGGCTGGAGCGAGGCAGGAAGCGGAAGGGGTCCTGTTCCCACCCAGGCCTGGTCTTGCTGGGAAGTGTGACGTTTCAGGGGTCTCCAAAGTGCGCTGAGACGCCGTCCTCCCCACGCCCACATGCTCCAGGACAAACTCAGATGCCCTGACTCGTGACAGAGGCTCACGGACCCTGGGAGGCCTGGCTGCACCCCCGGCCACGGGAGAACGGGGGTCTCAGCCCCCCCACCACCGCTGCCTCCTCTCAAGGCCATGGGAGTCCTGAGCCCAACAAAGCTGGGGCCTCTGGGCTGACACGCATCCACAGGGCCATCAACACTCATCTTCTCCATTTTCCTCCCAAATCTCAACATTCCACTGGATGATGACCCAGTTTTTATGAAGCTTCACGTGATCGCCTTGACTTCAACCTGAAAGCCAAGGTTCCTTGCAGTAGCTTATCATCTCAGAAAATAAAAAAGATCCAGAAGATGGAGATTCGCATCTCCCAGAGTATCCGAGACGACTTTCCACCAGAGCAGAGGAACACCCAACTGACTGGCAGGGGAAAAAGAATAGTGGCCACTTAATTAAATTTGCTTACATCCCGCGCAGCCTCGCTATTTTAGGCCAGAATTTACATCTTTTATTAACTCGCCTCACCTATACACTCAGCTCGCCGCGCCTCTGAACACCATCTGCCATCACGTACAGTAAGCCACCCGGCCGTCCACCCACCAATTTCTCCTAACAACCACTGTGCAATTAAGCTCCACGCGCTCCGCAGCGAGGTAAATTAGGCGCACCTGCGGCCACCCCGCGCCCAACCGCATCAGGAAGGGCCTAACAAGGTGAGGGCGTCACCGAGCTATCGTCCTGTCAGGCAATTAGGCTTCCACTTTGGGGACAGCCACTCCGGTGCAATTACTCCACACATTACCACCCGGCTCATCTGCGGGCCAGAGCCGCTCGGCCGCGTGGAGCCGGCCAGGGGAAGCCCTCATTCGGGGCCTGATCTCCCCCTCCAGAGCAGGTGTCTTCCAAGCCCTTGCTGTCTCTTTAGCCCACTCGCCCTTTCACCTCCAGGGGGACAGAGTGGGCATCAAGCCCGCATGGCCACGCCGTGTGCGGACACCATGGGCCTTGACTGCTGGCGGCTACAGAGAAGGGCAAAGTGGGGTGCTGGGCCCCAGAACCATCCCAGACATCTTGGGGCTCCACTGTAGAACGGGAGCACAGTTGCACACACACACACACACGCTTACACATTCTGGCCATGTGGAGCTCTTTTCCAAGTTTCTGAAGAGCAGCAAAAGCACCCGGGAGAGACCTGCAGGCCTGAGTGTGGGGCCTACAGAGCTGGGCTCCTCCCCGGCATCGGCCCCGGTTACTCAAACAAGGCCCAGCACGCATGGGGACACACAGAGGAGGAAGAGGAGGCCTGCGCCCAGTTTCTGCCCTCCTTCCTGTTCCTCAAGGATTCGACCAGGCCTCCCCTCGGAGGGCGGTCCAGTCCAGCGCACCTGGCTGCTGACCCGCCCACCGAACCATCCCAAGTACTCACCCAGCCTGGATCTCCACCTGCAGGGGCTCCCTGCCATCTGGGGAGGCTGAGAAGGGACGCACACATGAGGTCGAATGGTAATTCTCATCCTTTACTCAATTACCCTTTAATTGGCTTTTTCCTAAGGAATATCTGACAAGCACTTTACATATCTCACTTCTAGAGTCTGGTACACAAAGGACTTAATACTCTTGTTATGAAAGGAAAAATCTTTCCTATGTCAGAAAATCTTTGGCTTTAACACCGATAAACTCTTTATTACTGCTAACCATGGATTTGCCGCTGGACGGCGAAGAGGCGATAAAAATTCTAACCTGTCATTAGTACATTATGCTTAATTGTGTACAGTGCGTTCCTGGTTGCATCTGTTGGCCCATCATCAAAATGACCATTATGTACACTAATTCCCTGACCCTGTCTTTATTTCCCTAAAGAGTCATCATCTTTCACAGTAGGTACCAGAGTAAATCAAGCTTGAAATATGGGCTTTATTTACTTGTTTCTCCCAGGCAGGAGGGGAAGCGGCGGCTCAGGGCGCATCGCTACACGTCAGTCGCAACTCCCTGGCAATATTCTGCTTGCAAACTGCGCGCAAAATCCTGGGCAAGTTCTCAGCGGCAGCGACAAGGGGGAAGGTGCGGCGCGTGACTTTGGACATCGGGTTTCCTCTTTTAGAGCCAGCGGGGATTAGGCGAGGGGCCCCGCGGGTGAGCCCCCCTGGCGCTTAGCAGCGCTGAGAACGGCACGCGCCTCTCCATTCAAGAGCATCAGCCTGTGAGGGTGGGCCCGGGGTCCTCCACCTGGGGGCGGCGAGGGCGGGGCCGCGGGTCCGGCCCCTGAGAGCGCTAGTCTGAGCCCGAGGCCGCCCGGCCTTCTGCAGGGACGGTCCCGTCGCCGCTCGGGCAGGGCTGCGCCCTCGGCGGAAGGTTCAGCGTGGTCTCTGGGCATCATTGCCACGTCCTCGCGTACGGCGCCACCGGAAGTGCTCGCGGCAGGACCCGGGTGCTCGGGTACGGGGACCCACCGTTTACACGGGCGCCCATCCCGGGTATCCCACGCTAAGGGGCGAGCCCCCTCCGCAGTGACTAATCTCAGAGTCTGCTCCCTTTCTGTGTGTTTAAGCTATGAATTAGTTCATTTATATTTACTTTTATGAAGCTGATTAACCAGAGCTTCTCTATCTGATGAAAATCATTTTAATTGTAGTGTTAGGCTCCTGTGTAATATCCATTACATTATGAACTGTTTAAATTCTACATGGGTATTGTGTAAATTAGCCCTTTGTGAGCGCACAGGCAATTAGGGCCAAACACTCTCCTTTAAGCGGCTACAGAACTTTGTGGTGTTGTTCAGGACAATCAGAAACAAAGGAGGCTGTTTAATTGTAATTTAATGGAATATCAAGGAGTCCGTGGCATTAGACGTTGGCAACAGAGCAGGAGAGAAAAATTAACTGCAATTATGTTTGATTAAAGCTATCCTTCTCAATAATCAGCGGTCCTGACAGGCCATGGGGCTCTAGTGGGTTCCAGGATGGCAAAAGGTGTTGAGCAATATTAGGGCCAATAAAGGGGATATTAGCATAGCTAATTACAGCCCTGCAAAACCTGTAAAGGGGGCCTCTGTGTATTGTAATGTGTGAAGTAATTGGCCAAGGCCGTTATCAATTACATAAGGAATGAATTTGGTTTGTCAGAGAAAAGCTGATGAGATGTCTCTCATCTGACAGCAGCGCCTTCCTCCCGCTTCCAGGAGCTCAGAACTTGCCCACTTCTACCAAAAGCTGCAACTTCCCAGTGGCCAAGTCGCTGAGAAGGCGGTCTCACCGGCAAACGTGGGGTAATTAATACAGCTCATCCCCGCCGCCTTCCGCCTTACCTAACCGAAGCCACTAATCATGGAATAATGATTTCTTTCCTTCTAGTCAAAGGAGAAATAGATTGTCTCCTTAGAAAGGCAATGGGCTTGGCACGCGCACCCTGGTGACTGAGGAGGAAAAGGAGACTTCGAACTGTCTCGAGGCTCGTCTTTTGCACGTGGGTGTCACGTGTCTCAAACAACCTATTCACAGCCTCTCAAGAAACCCTACATGCAATGATGCTTATTTGTTTAATTTTTTAGTTGTCAACTCTTAGACTGTCCCCAGGCC
>NC_091642.1:2855000-2857500 GCF_027580195.1 Bos mutus | reverse complement strand
AGTGTTACACACACACACACACCCTGGGCGTTACACACACACACACCCTGGGCGAGTGTTCCACACATACTTGCATGCACACACACACACCCCGCATGAGTTTTCATTTTCCCTCCCAACTGAAGCACGTTCTGGAGCTCTTCTCTGTCTTCTGGACCCAAATCCTCAAGGATCCAGGTCACCCAGCTGGAGGGCCGGGACCACGGCTCTTTATGTCCGTGGGTCCAACTCGCACGTGAGAGTCGCTTTCCCAGTTTGAAAAGCGGTATCCTGCGGATGGGGGGAGGATTATGCCGAAAAAAGACCTTGAAAGGCTGAAAGGATGGTTTCATCTGTTACATTTCCTCCAAAAACGCTCCCGCTGAACTGCTCGGAACAAATAACAACATTGTTCGCGGGGCCGGGGAGGCCAGTCCCACTGGTGAATGGCCATTGTGTTTGTCCAGCTACTGATACCTGGGCTTTTGTGGAGGAAAGAAGCCCGGGGGGGGTGACATCGACGCAGCACAAGCGTCCCTCTGTGCAGACACCCCGAGAGGGTCCTCGCCGCGGTGGGAACCCAACACCAGATCCCTCGGAGAAGGGCTCCCTTTAAATCCAACTCCAATGCATTGTTTACGAAAACAAGGCTATTAGGTATATTAATAATTTGATAAATAGGGATTTGCCCTTAATTATTCATGAAGAACATTTGGCAACAGTAAAATCATATTCACAGAACAGGTTTATAAACCAGCTAATTATAAATTAAGTATGCAAGAGAAAATTGCTAACCTTGAAATTAAAATATTTTATGATTCTGCAATTACAAAAAAAAAGGTAAGAGAGTTGTCAAAACCCCAGCATGCACGGCGTGTACACGGGACCCTACAGATGGCCGGGCACAGGCCAGGGAGTGACGCAGAGAGCGCGGCCGGGAAACCACCACCCACCTCCCGCTGCAGCCCCAGGAGCGCAGGCGGCCTCCAGTCAGCACCACTCCGCTCGCGCTGCTCAGCGGCAACTTTCCAGGAGGGTCAGCGAACAGGACCAGCACCGGCCCCGACAAGGCCGCTCAGCACCTTCTGGAAGGTCCTGCCTGTTCTGCAGAGAACAGGCCTGTCACCTTGGCCTGGCACGTGGACAGCCCAGTGTGTTCCCATCACCGCACTCGGGGCCCACCGGGAAGTCCCCCACTTCACTCCCCTCCTACTGGGGCGGGGTCCACCTGAGCTGGGGGTCCAGGGGGACCACATCCACGCTGATGTCAGAGAGGCCGCAGTGCCGCCGGTCCCCACTAGAGGGCTCCCCACGGCGGCGGCCCGGGAGCAGGCAGAAGCCCTGGTGCGGCCAGCAGGGAGCTCCCACCTGCAGACTGACCTGGGACCCACCCTCCTCCCAGCTAGGTCGTCCCTCCTCACTCTCTGGCTACCCCCAGCGGAGTTCCTGGTCAGAGAGTTCCGCCCACACCCACCCACGGCCTCTGCAGCCCCCAGGGAGCTGACCACCAGCAGCACACCCCAGTGAGTTCCCCAATCCTGCCCCTGTCTTCATATGATAAGACGGCAAGCCCTTCCTTCCCCCATTCAAGGACTAGATCTCCTCACCCTTAATCTGAGCAGACGTTCAAAGAATTAAGGAAAGCGACCGAGACGAATTAACTGAAGAATATCCTGTTTAAAAAAAAACGATAAAAGTAGGCCGTACTCTTAACGCTGTTCCCGCCCCCCACCCCAGCCTTGTCCTGCATGCTCACGACGCCTCCGATGCCACGTGCCTTCCTCACCCTCCTGAAACAGAAAACGAGCAAAACCCACTGAAGTGCCTTTGCTGCTGCTTGCTCGCGGAGAGTCTTGACTTTCCCGAGAGTCAGGAGCCCCGTTAATTGCTCCTGTAGCAGAGACCACAGCGCAGGGCACACCTCCGCCCCAGCACCACCCCAGCATGCGAGACCCAGCTGTGGGTCAGGCGGCCAACCAATCAGGAGGGCTCTGGGAACTCAGATAATGAAAATTTTTTCATGTATAAAATCCTTAATCAAAATGCTAGTGGTGTCATCTTGCAGTGCAGACACTGCAACTTAAAATTAATATACAACAGAACCTTTAGCAAAAGAGAACATCCCCTGGCCGTGCCCTACAAGCGCTCCCGAACTGGGACCTGGAGGGCCCCGGAGGGCCCCTCGGGGCTCCTGGGTGGCACTGACCCCGCCTCGTGCCAACCATGCGGAGATAAGAGACACAATCCCGGGCCTCAGGCCCCTGCATCCCCGAGGCCCAGAGGGACTCCCAAAACTTAAGGACAGATCAGCAAATTTGCTGTCCCGTGGCCAGGCCATGATGCCCAGAGGTGTGCCGTGCCTGATCTGGGGCCTGGCTGGAAGCCACCTTCAACCTATTAGCTTAACTCCATCCGCTGGTCGCTAAGGAATATTTTTATCATTTGAAATAGACTATTTACCGTTTGATAGGGTGCGTTTCTTTCTTTACCTCTGGGATGCGCCACAGATGCTAAGCAACTT
>NC_091642.1:2797500-2847500 GCF_027580195.1 Bos mutus | reverse complement strand
CCTTGTTCGTGGGCTGAGAGGCTGGGCTGTGGGCAGGCCACTCCGCCAAGGTGGGACCCGGCTTCCAGAAGCCAGCCTTTCGTGTGCCCAGCCCCGCTCGAGCCGTTCACTGCCTTATAAACCGACTTTGGAAAAGTAGCATTTATTTAAAACTAAACTGTTGGGCCGGGCACTTCATGGAATCATTAATGTGCAGTTTGATGTTTCTGTCAGTTTATTCATCTCTGTCTTTCCTTGCTGAGGTATTTGCATATTTAATTGATCAATATGCTCCCCCGTTCCTTTCGCACATCTGCCAAGCTGGTCCCAGCCTCTTAGACTCCTCATTTCTCAAACTGACAGCTCGCTGCCTGCCGCCTCCTCCCGGCGCCCAGGAGCCGGGCTGTACCTTCAGCAGCCTGCCCGCCCGCCCGTCCAGGGAATCTGCACCCTGGGTAAGCGATGGCCCCGAGGCTGGGGAAGGCGCCCTGGGCGTCCGATCCGTGGAAAGTTCCGCAGACGGTGTCCCCGTGGTCACGTGTCACCCGGGAAGATCAACACGTGTCCGGGGTCCCCCTTCGGCATCTGTCACTGCTGTGCGCCCCCTCCCCGCAGCCGCGAGTGCCTTATCAGCACTGTGTCAGAAGCCAGAGCTGCCTCCTCTCCCGGTTTCATCTTTTATTAAGAGCTACATGGTGCGCCTCTGATAGCCAATGTCCTCCACTTCATCATCCATAGATCGGCGCCGGCACCAATAAGGTGGGGACTTGGCGAAATCGGCACTGCCAATGAGAACGGCTCAAATGATCTCAACTGTCCGCGCGGGTAGAGTGCCAGGGAGCCTCGGCGTGTCCGCGGCTGGCGGGCACGGTTCTCCTGTCTGCATTGCACGGTCCATGGTGCCACCCGAGGATGGGGGCCAAGGCTGCGGCCCCAGGACAGCTAGGGTAACTCCAACGTGGCTGGAAGGACTACGGTCTGCTGGGTTAAAGCATAAAGAAATAAGACTTTCTGGACAGGTTGCATGGAGGCAGTGGCGGCCTGCGAAGGAAACCCAGGAGGAAAAACATGGATTCCCCAGTTCACCACTGGGACCGCCTGGCCACGTGGGGACACCTGCAGGACCCAGGGGAGATGGGGCATCGGCCTTGGGCATCGACAACTTGAGGCAAGGACAGGCCATCAGCGCCTGCATGGGAGCCAGGCCCCTGTCCCCACGCTCTTCTCCTCAATGATTGCCATGTTATTTCCCTCTTCTCTTGATTGATGTTTTAGTCTGAGCTGTCATTAGTTAAATTAATTTTCTCTCAAAGACAGTGGAATAGGTCCGCAAAGGCAAATCTTAGGAGACTGCAAAAATAGACCATCATTTGGAGGAAGTTCAGATGTGTTCCCAGCTCTTGACATCACTGTGGAGAAACACTTTAATTCGATATGAATTCCTCAAGAGAAACTTTAAATTAACTTAGATTTAGCAGTGTTTGAGGGACAGCGATTCAAAGCAACAAAATAAAATACTATCTGCTGACTCCAGTGTTTCTGCGTTCACGCGCCTATATGTTCCTTTTTATTTTCTGCTCAGACTAAATAAATGCCAATATTCACCTTGAAAGAGTCATCATAAAGTAACTCCCCTGGGATATAAAAAATATACTTCTCTCATCTTCCATCCAAACAGTGTCAGATGAAGTTAAAAGACCCGGTAAATGTGCTAAAATCTGCTTATGTGAATTACTTTTTTTTTTCCAGGATAAGTGAGCAGCCATCACCCAACTGTCAGGATGTGAAGAGTGATGCAGGCTGTTTCATAACCTAAGAGGCGGGCAGTGATCGCCAGGGGGGCGGCAGGGGGCAGCAGGGGCAAGCGGAGAACAGCACAAAAGCGCAGCTCCCACGACGGTCAGAACCAGAAACTTCTCGGCGCCCTCCCGTCCAGCCGCCAGGGATGTGGAAGCTTGGCCAAAAGCAGGCCAAAGCCAGGCTTGGGCCCCAACCTCCAGCCTCCCAGAACCACAAGCTGTAACGAAGAGCCTCCACCCTCATCACTTTTAAGAAGCCAAGCTCAGATGTCTTTCGTTAGAAACTCACGTTTCCTAAACGGCCGCCCAGATCGGCCGTCCCGTGTCTAGGCTTTGCCCCTGCGAACGTCTGTGGCGCGTGTGGTGTATGGGTTACTCCAGTGTTTCCTGTCCAAGACTGCTTCTGGAAGTCAGCTCATAACTTCCTTAATCCACACGACCTGCCCCCATCCAAGGGGACAACCCATGACAACCTCAGGACAGGGTGGCCGAGAACCTAACGCCAACCTGGAGGTCATGCAAAGCATCCGCCAACCCCACACCCATGACAGCCAAGTTCAAGGGCAGCTTCTGTGCATGAGTCTCTTGGCTGGTAGGTCTCCGTGGCACGCCCTCCAATAAGAACCTTCCTCCAATGTAGGGCACTCTTGACATCTGAGTAAGTGGGTCCTTCCAGGTCACACAGTCAAGTACATTTGGAGTGTCTCCTCCAAGTGGCGGGTGGCCCTCTTTGCTGGGAACAAGCCAGAGGCTGCAGTCACGAGGATGACATTCTCACATGACTTACCGCCACTCCTGCGATGTCATAATTATGACGCCTAAACTTACCCTGTTTATTTGCCGGCTGGAGGAATGCATGATTGTTTATTTTTATTACAAATATTGATGGTAACTCACAGGCATTTACTCCATTGCCATTTCAAGTGAAATTGCCCATCATAAAATACCCCTAGAATTCTGATTCTGATTAGCTTCCTGAGCTGGTCCAGGCTGTAGTCCTACCATTAGTCTTAATTTTATTTTGCGCTCCCTAACTGCACACACCACTTCAGGAATATCTGGAATTTTGTTTTAATTGTGCGGCTTTCAGCTCGTGCCACATTTCTCTTTGTGTTGAAAGCATCCGGGTGATTTATCCTCATTATTGTGTAAATAGGTTTCGGCAGTTCTCAGTAAATAAAACAAAGACTGACAGGAGGAGAAGAGGGAATTTGCTTCCCTACCAATTAGAGTAGCCTTAGGCAGTACTTTTAAGAGGAGATAAATCCTGCAAATCACTAAAATGATCCTGTCACATGTACCAAATATTAAAATCACACAGCGGCGCCCTCGGTACAGTTTGCTCGGGTTTAATGAGTCGGGGCGGGGGGGGCGGGGGGGCCTGGTCACCAGGGCTGCCATGCACAGTTGGGGACCCCCAACTGGCAGCAGGCCCTCATGCCCCACACAGTCCCCCGACCAGCGCGGCCAGATGGAAAACCGCTGTCCAGAGGAGGGACACGCAGCCGTCCAGCTAACGGATGTTCTCATGTTGTCTCAGCACCTCCTACCTACGAAGCCCTTCCTCACAATAAACTCACTTCATGGCAGCCAGAGCTATGCCTTCACGCCCAGAGTTACTGACCAGCAGGTAGAGTCGATGCCTGTTACGGGAACAACCTGTTACCTTCTTGGACGGGAAGGTTTGGGGGAAACGGAAAGTGAGCGTCTTCATCTGGTGCCATCACTCAGACCCCTACAGCAATGCACCCAGTCAGTTATCCCTGCAGCCCCTCAGCCAGGGACATGCCAGAAACTTCCAGAGAACTTTTTTTTATTCTGGCTCAACACCTCAGCTATCCTCTCCAGCTTCGGAGTTAGACGGTCAACCCAACTCCAAGGATGCTCACTCCTGGGTGCCGCCGGCTTTAATAACTCTTGAGTAAATCCCTTCTGAGGCTGGTGGGACTCGGGGAGCTGGGTGCGTGGTCTTCCCTCCAGTGGCCACCCGGGCTACTGAAGCATGGTGCTCAAGATGGGGAGATACAGCTGTAAGGGACCGTTTATAATGAGATGTAAATGGCACCCCACTCCAGTACTCTTACCTGGAAAATCCCATGGATGGAGGAGCCTGGTAGGCTACAGTCCATGGGGTTGCAAAGAGTCAGACATGACTGAGTGACTTCACTTCACTTAACAGCCAACAGGACATTCATCGTGGAACCCAGAGCTGTGGAAAGCTCCGGAACAGACGGCCCGACAGGGAGGCCCCGTGTCCCCCGTGTCCGATAACTATCTTTAGTCTTCCTGCCGCGGTCAAGTTCTACCTGGTGACACTTCCGCTCAGTCCCATCGAGCAGGGACCATTAGCTTGTCAGAGTGTTTTTGTGGGAGCCTTTATGAGAGTGTAACTAAGTGTGTGACAAGAACTCCCGTAATCCGAGACCCGGGCCGGTAACATGTTAAAGCAGAACAAGGCACCCAGGACTCCTGCCCGGCAAGACCCAGGCAGGGCGAGGGGGAGCCAGGCCAGAGGCCTCCCCCGGCTGCCCCTGCCCCTCACTCAGGCCTAACAAGCCCCAGTGAACACGTCTATATCCCCAAGTCGTGGGGCTCTGGAAACGGTTAAGAGTCACAGGTGAGTTTCTGCGAACTCAATCACCATCATCTTCTAGGATCTGGACCGAAAAACGCTAATGAGTCATAGAAGCCACACAACCGACAGCAAAGCCAAGGATTCCGAGGCCTCGATGGATGCCTTAGGGTGTCTCACCCTTTCTCTGAAGCCTTAGTTTCCAGCCTCCGTCTGTATCCACAGGCCTAAGACCAGGATCCGCTGGTTTTATAGGTCAAAAGTGACCGCACGCTGGCGAACGCACATGGTTCCAGCTAACATTTTATGCAAAGGTGATCCCCGAACCACAAGGTCAATCTCCAAAGTCATGATTTTCTGTACAGAGTGGGCGTGTGGAAGGCACCTGGGGGCCCCCAGTGCCTGGGCTGACAGTCTCTGGTGAGGGATGCCCCAGAAGGCTGGTATGCGGTGGCCATGACCATTTTATTCCCTTCTTTCTTCACTCATACACCCCTCTATCACTGCAAAAACACTTGTGCACTAAGCTCTGTGAGTAAAGAGATTGCAGATGGCACCCCATCCTCCCCAGGTTCAGCCTAAACCCCATCCAACAAAGCGGATGTTGAGTCCTGGACCTCCCCAGGGGACACATGTTACACGACTGTCCCTTCCCAGTGCTCCTTAGATGGGCAACTAGCCACAAAACAGGGGTGGGCGCCACGCCGGACCAGGAGGAGGGTGTGCGGCTGGGGAGGAAGGCCCCCATCCTTGCTAGCTCTGAGAGGTGCTCCTCTACCCAGGCACGGGGAGGTCTGGATCACAAGGGGGTCCTGGGGCGGGGGAAACTAGCGGGGTCCTCACTGTGCAAAAGCCGCCCCAGGAGTCGCAGCGTCTGACCGCAGGGAGGGGACTCTGGGACCGCCGTCCTCCTTAAAGTGACAAACGGGCAGACGCGCTATGGTGACCAGCCAGGGAGACCCCCCACCTCCTCCCCCTCCACCCCTTCAGCCCCCAAACCCTGTGTGCAGTTCAAAGGGCTCCCCGGAAAGCTGCTGCTACTCCTGAACGCAGGGCTCACAGGACGTCTCCTCAGGTTATCGGGGTAACGACACCATCAGCAGAAGTGGTTTCGGCACCGAACTTTCTTCCTACTTTGGAACGCAAGTCCTCTACCTCGAATGCCCTTCTCAGCTTGTGTCCAGGAAGGCCCAGGCCCCCCGTGTCCCATGCTGCCCCAGGCCACCCCCAGAGTCATCTCTCCCCAACACTGCCTGTCCTGCGTTCAACCCTCCACGTCCTGCCAAACACACTCGGGGATACGAGGGGTGCAGGTATGGAGCCGGCCGGCCGGCCAGAGGGACAGCTGTTCACAGAGAACCAGTATCGACAGCGAGGCCTATCTACAGACAGACAACAGACAGACACACAGACAAGATGTGAGATGCAGATCTATCTACAGATAACGATCCGCCCGTTCGTTTTCACCTTCCTGTATCACTGTGCAGATAACGGAGAAATACAGACACCTAGACCTATCCATCCATCCACCCATCAGGGCAGGAACTGAATTGTAACCACCTTGCCTCAGACTAATAGATCCTCAGTAAATATTTCCGGAATGAATAAATGAGTGTATAATTAGTTATTCCTAAAGGAATAGAAGTGGCTCCTGAAATAGCTCCCTGTATTACAACTGTCAGATTTTCATTGAGGAAGGAAAAGCTACAAGTATGTAATAATGAAATAACTCTGAAGGAAACCCGAACTTATCCACAATGGGGATCCCATCTCCACGTAAGTGAGACGAAGAGCAAGTCTGGCCTTCCTGGGTAAATTACTGCCCGCACGTGTGCCCCCAGGGAAGAGGGAGTCGACTCCATGCCCCGGGGGTTCCACCCTGGGCTCTTCTCTGCCCATGGGCCCCAGCTGAGTTGGGCTGGAGACCTGCAAGAGGGAGAGGGAAGGAGTTCTGTTTTGGCGTTGGTGGCAGCGGGGGTCCACAGGGGCACCCTGGAGTGTGTCACCCAATGTGGGGGTCACAGCCTCAGGTGGAGCTGAGCATGAGAAACGGGGTGGGCGGTCCGGCTGCAGGGGTCGGGGCCAGCACACACTGTGCTTCCGAAACTCAGCAAGGAGAAACCTGTCTGCATCTCAACCTGCACGCAGGCTGAGTTGCTCAGTCGCGTCCGACTCTCGGGGACCCCTGGGACCATAGCCCACCATGCTCCTCTGAATACTGGAGTGGGTTGCCATTCCCTTCTCCAGGGGATCTTATGACCCAGGGATCAAACCCAGGTCTCCTGCATTGCAGACGGATTCTTTACCATCCGAGCCACCAGGGAAGCCTTAGCTTAGACACTGATTATATGTTGAAATGATAGGCTTTTAGCACTATCAAGTGTAAGTATCACTGAGATTATTTCACTTGTTTTACTTCATTAATGTGGCTACTAGGAAATTTTTAACGGCCTCTGTGGCTTGTACCCCCAAGGCCCACTTTTCTTAGGGAGCACCCCTGGGTCTGGCTGCTCCTTCCATGAGGAAACAAGAGGAGGGGAGTCCTGAGCACCCCCTGGGGCCCTCAGTCCCATCTCTGGAGGACGGGGACCCCACCGCTCCTGCCGCCCCTGGGACCACGTGGCTCAATGAGAACCAAGGCATCACCTCTCCAAGAAGGTGGCAGGGCGCCCGGAGGCCCTGAAGCCCACAGAACTGGGCACATCCACACGTAAGGCAGATGAGTCCTCAGAAGCTGCAGAGGCACTGGTGGCTGCCTCCGCAGGGCGGGCCCCCGAGGTGGTATTTGTTTCATTAATGCAGCGCTCAGACTCTCAAGCTCTGCCTCACACCCTAGCGTGATTCCAAAAGTGATTTCCACAATATGATTTACATACTAGCGGCGTGTAAATTTAGAATAATTTGGCCTGAATGATCCTTGCTAAAATAGATGGCCACGAGAAGAGAATGGCAAATGAAAGCAGCCTTGCTCAGAATCTAAGCAATTTGCTGGCGAACACAAACGGCATTTCCCCAGATTATAATTTACACTGTATTAACTGTCAAGAGCGCTTTTGAGAAATATAGATAACAATTCAGATGCAATCGATAGGGAGTGACAGTTGATTTTAAAGCTTAATGCAAGACAAGAAAGAAATGACTGGGGCATCAGCTCTGGAAGAATAAATTTGTTTTGTATTTGATTTTTGTGTTAAATTTATTACTGCCAAGAAGAGCTCTCTTTCAATAATATTAAGAACAAGATGGTGAAATTGCAACACGTTCATCTCCCACAGTTTTCACAGCATTTCCAATACACAATGATGCCCGCTCAGGACTGTACATAGATCCGATTAAGCAGCTACAGATTCCTCTAAGTTTGTGTTTCAGCCCCCTTCCCTGCAGGCTGCCCCTTAAGCTGCTGTGGAGATGGGCACAAGTGTGGGTCCTCCCTGGGGGATCACACCCTCCTGCAAGCCATCTCTCTTGACCCAGAGGATGCCCTGGAAGTTCTCAAGTGGCCCTAACAATAGGCTCCCTCCTAGAAATGGCTGACAGTCAAGAGTCCAGTGCAAACAAAAATTGGAAAAAAAAAAAACGCAAGGCTGAAGCCCAGTCGTTTGATTGAGAAGGGTCGGTCTATCCCTGTCATAGTCCATAGAAGCCTTTTTTCAGTTTCTGTCAAAACGTCCAGTGTATATAATCTTAGGGTTTGATGTTTCTTCTGTGCAAAACCACGAGAACCTTCCTTGACAAATACCAGGGAAAAGAACATTTCCCTTTCAGCCCAACTCTATTATCCTGCCTATTCTTCCCCTGCAGCTGGGGTTGCCTCACGCAGCCTGGACACTCAGAAACCCACCAGCGTGGCCAGAAATGAAATGATGAAAGTTGCCACAGTTCAAACTTATCCATACTTCTCACTTATGACATGATTGATTTTCCTTCAGAATGCTCAAGTACGGGATTGTCTTCCCTCTTTTCTCACTGTGGGAACAGCTAATGTATACAGCCGTGGCCTGCCAGAGACGGGAAGCGGTTGACATGTAGAAGAACAACTGAAATGAATACGGATGAAATTTGAAAGTGCAATTTTCCATCTGTCAATCACCTTTCAAAGGGACCTGTTAACCACCAATCGGGAGACCCCGGGCAAGGGCGTCCCTACCAGCAGCTCTCGGTGCAACGGGGCCCTTGGCCTCATTAATCAAGATATTAGCCGCTGATCAAAGTTCCGTGCAGGTACACGGCGTGGGCTCACGTTGCTCTAGGAATATTTTATTACGTTTCTCTCGGCGCTATCGATAATTTATATTTTGAATTAAAACAAATGGTCTCCTCTTAAACAGAATTTGATTAGGTGATGACAAAACCTATTTCTCTCGCTCTGGTGATGGTACACAGCAGACCCCCTTCCCTGAGTCGCCTCAGAAGAAAACGTGAGGTGCGCCCGCATTAAAAATGGATGGTCACCCCAACCCTTCCTGGCCGCAGTGCCAAGATGCCTCAAAATACAGCCAATTAAGGTTTATTTAATTATTAAGGTTGAATAAATAACAGCGAAACATGTTAAAAATCTTTCAGTTTCAGTCAATCATAATAAAAAATTAATGAGACTGGATAGAGAGCCATAAAAACTGATAGACTGCGATCGTGAATTATAAATCGGTATTGATTTTTTCCTTTGCAATAACACTCTCAGGTAATCGTATGTTGTCACATGTAAAGTGCACTTTCCTGGTTGAGACTAATATTAACTATCAAATATAGATGAGACGGAGGCATTTATAACACTTCAGATTTCACAAACAAAAAGCAAAAAAAATACAATTTGTGGAATAATAGCAGTACGGAGCAGAGAATCCTAGGGTGTTTATGGGGGCTGGCCGGGATCCCACTGAGCCGTGAATTCATAAGACACAGTTACCTTATTCTTCTCCTGCCATTTCTCCTCTGATATGTTACCTTGTTAGTATCACTAAGAAAAGCATAAATATTTTTTATTATTTGTGAGGCTCATCCTGTCTTGCTTAATAGACAGGCCACATGGAGTTAAAGCCGTATTATATGACCTGGTGCAGAAGTGATCATTCAAAAACCCAAAGCACATATTTTATACCGCCTGGCTTTATTAATTCTAAGCCCCCAAGAAATAGCAGGAGGATTTTCCAGCTTTCTGTTTATTGAAGTAACATGGAAACAAATAAGACATTTCCCTAGGCTAGCTCAGATAAAGTGGACAATTACTATTGGCATTCCACATGTAAATATTTAACACTTCACAGCTAGTTTGCACCTAAATACCCATTAGATGTTGCTACAAGCCTGGACACCATTTCCCAGCAGAGCGACATGGGGCGTCCTGGGCGATGGTTATTGGATTAGGGCGAACACAAATCTCGTTCTAAGCAGCGCGGGGAGGGGGCTGGGCCTGGACAGGGGTGGGCCTGCACAGGCCACCTCCCTGAGCGACACAAACCAACTCCTCCAAGAAGCACACACAGCCGGTATTGGCACGGCCACCGCCGCCGGCCAGGCTAATTGATAACCATTGCTGCAGTTCGTTAGCGCCTCTGATCGGATTCCCCTCATTTGGGGGAAAACACAGAGGAGAGACTGGGGACAGAGGCCAGAGAGGAGCACGTGCGGCTGCCTGTCCGCGTCCGCCCCCCTCCCGCCACACCGCCAACACCGAGACGCAGAGCGCCACCATCCTCTCGGTGCTGGAGACCGCCGGTGTGCAATCAATACCCACGGTGTACAAGCCCAGCCGCTGGCAAAGCTCACGGCCACGCAACTGCCTCTTTTAAGTAACTTCTTCCTCGAGATAAATGAAAAGTACATTTGCTATAAGCAATATCTGGTCTGAGCTGAAGATCGGAACATGGCCTGCCCACTCCGATTTTAAGCGGAGACCGCTAAGGTTTTCCCTCTAAATTAAAGCGATTCTGCCCCTCTGCTGGCACTTGGACTTTGACCACGAACGGCCTGGGATTCCTTTTCCTAGAGGGCAGCTCTCTCATCCTTTTCACGTTTCCAGGACTGGAAAATGCCTCTGCCTGCAATACCGTGCATCAGTGCCCACCGCTCTGGACTGACAGGGTTGAACCCTCTGGGGCCGCCTCTCTGCAAGGAAGCCCACCCCGTGTCCACAGGCAGGGGGTCCCCAGCCTCTCACCCCTCAGGCCAGCGGCTCGCTGGGGACACTGGGTTTGCAAAGACACTGCTGACCATCTTAGGCCGCATCCTTGGTCCCCAGCTGGCCCTGTGGTCCCTGGAGTGGCTCCCTCTCCACCATCTCCCTCGTGCTCTGGGGGAAGGAGGTGACCCTCCCCAGAAACAGAGGCCTCTGGGCAGGGACTGTGGTGGAGGAGGACACCCGGGCTGTCACTCCCCTGGCCTGCCAGCTGCCTCTGGAGCCGCGGCCAAGCCTTAAAATTCAGCCCAAGAGCAACTTTAATAAAGTCTGGAAGCCGAGCCTGGAGATGCACACGAATGCTGCCTCGTGAGGTCGGCGGCCAAGGGGCTCTGAGTCTGCCAGGCTCCCGCCCCCACACATCCAAGCCTGCTCGCCTGCCCTCCAGGCGCCCCCCAGGGCTGACCACAGACCCTCCGAGGGACACTGACCACGGCCAGGAGCCCGGGCGCCCAGGGGTGGCCCCAGGTCCCCTTCGGGGGGTCCCACCGAACCAGGGGCACCCGCCCCGGGGCTCAGGCAACCTCCGAGCAGCCCACTCCCAGCCCTTCCTGGCCACGCTGACCTCCGCGCTCTGGAAACAATTACTCCTGGAAGGCCTGTCAATATCATTATTTTTACAAGAAATCAATACGCCTCACAAAGTTAATGGGGGATTCAGGCAGGAGCGTTTACCTCCTCACTGTCAGGGCCGGGCTCTGCTGGGCGCCAATGACAGATCCGCCAGCACCCGGCAGACGGCCGGCGCCGCGGGCAGGCGCGGAGGCCGTGCTAACGAGCCCGCCCGGGGCCGGGCCGCGGGGCCGCGGGCAGGGGCCCCGGGGCTCTGCTCGTGGGTGAGAGCACGGGCGTCCGGGACGGCCCGGCCTCCCCCCATAAGGGGACGACCCAACACCCCAGCCTTGAGCACAGACTGTACAGACGCTCACAGTCCCCAGGCCAGTGTGGGCTGGACGACGGACAGCATCCATTGTCTGCAGAAAGGACACTGCTGTGTCCCCTCCCCAGGCCCCGCCACAGCTCACCGGGCAAACGCTTAAAACGCTAACAAGATAAACACACACACACACATATACATACATGCATGCATGCATGGACGCGCACTCACGTTTCACAAACAAAAGGCAGAAACAGATGCACAGAATCCTCAAATCTGAACTGCAAGGGGTCCAGACAGCCCTGCCCCACCACCCGTTGGACAGATACTCAGCAGACCTCAATGAAAGTGCCTTCATAGCGCAATTCTAGGCCCAATCTCTCTCTTTAAACCCCAAGGACTTGTTCACGGGGTCCCCCTGCTCCCAGGGCACCCCCGCCCGTGCCTCCCCATGCTCTGTCCTTCCCCAGGTCCACAGATAAGGCGACCGAGGGGGCCCAGGTGTGGGCCCGCAGCGCGCTCCAGCCACGCGGCAGCCGCGCCCTGGAAGTGTCCAAGCCCGCAGCCTCCTGCTCAGCAGCGGATGCGCGCACAGATCTGGCCGCTGGGCAGTCATGTGCTCAAAGGGGAGGGTTCAGACGGCTTCCTCGTGGCCACAGCTCAGCACACCCGCTCCTACTGGGCACAGGTGCCACCAGGCCCACACGGCTGACGGAGGACAGATCCAGCTCCGAGACTCAGGGGCCGGTGCAGCCGCGAAGGCACCATCCCCAGCATCGCCGCCCAGCGCCCACTCCACAGCCTCCTGCACCTGCCCTCCAGGCCACCCCCCACCCGCAGACCCAGGGGCAGCAGGTCATCCTGTGCAGCTGTGCCCATCCCCGCCCCAGGACAGGAGCCGGGGCACGGATGCCAGGCTGCGGGCGTCTGATCCCCCGGCCGCTCTGACCACAGCACCGCTCCTCAGCCTTGGCCTCGAGGCAGGACCGTCTTCGGCTTACCCGGCTGACCGTCCCCATCTCACACCCCATTCGCCTTCACGCCATCAAATCTCCTACACTTTCTTCTCTCTCAGCAGCCTGTTTTTAAACCCCCATGTCCCCAGGTCCCTGAGGCCGGGAAGAGTGACCACAGGCCCCCTGGGAAAGGTATCCGCTTCCATTGCCCACTCCACCTTCTGTGGGTGTGGGGTTGGAAGTGGAGGGGGGTGGTTTTGCCTGTTCTTAGGAGAGCAGGGACAGACAGGGAGCCTGTAGTTCAGAACCACTGTAGCCAACGTGCCGGTGAGAAAGATGGGACAAGCTTCCAAGGCAGATTTGGGGGAAACGGTAACCTCGGGCTCCCACATGAATGTACACGGCCGAGCACCTGCCACCCCCACTCCCCCAGGTGGACCTACGGACACTCAGGGCAGCCCTGGTGGCCTGCAGGGAGCTTTGCAAACAAAGGAACGACTGGTACTGGCAGAGGCGTTTCCACAGGGCCTCCGTGAGGACACATGGTCACTGCTCTTCCTGGACTCGTGTTCATGTGATTTGGGCAGCACACGCAGAGCGTGTTCATACCCACCCATGTGCCCGGGAACACGTGTCCACCCGAGCAGGATTCCCCTGGGAGAAGCGGGTGCCACCAGGTCCTGCCGAAGGAACAGCCCCCAGCTCAGAAAGCTCCCCGGCCCCCCGCTGCAGACAGGTATGGGGGTCCCCCTGCACCAAGAATTTCAACTGTGCCAGATCCTTGGGTGCCTGAACCTGCCTCCACTCCTGGCTCCCAAGCGGAGGAAAACACAGGCCAGACTCTGGGAAGGGGCTCCGGAGCGCCTCTCCCTGCTATCAACAGTTTGGAATTTACACTGGCCCTTTACATCATTACCCGCCTCTTCACAGCTTTTTAGGACCTTAATGCAAACCGTATGCAGAGCTGCCTGCTCGCCAAGCCCCGCCAGCAGCTGCCTTCGGATTGGCTCCTGCCGGATGGGAAATAGAGGTCTCAGAGGGGAAAAAACAACAAACAGATCTCTTGTCTACAAAGCAGAACTCAAAACATTTTTCATGCATTCTAGGCTGCTCTAGAAGCAGCAGGCTGTTTAAAAAAAAATACCTGGCCCAAATTGAGCATTTGCTTGACATGATGGAAACGTGAGTGCTATTTTCTGTTATATCGCCCTATTCTACATCGACAAGAATATATTTTTTCCCTGTTCCCAACTGATTTCACAGTAGTGAACTCCGTTTATGAATTATCTGACACATTTCTTGCAATTCTTCTGACAACAGTGCTCAGTGGAAATTTCAAGGCCCCTCTCTTCTGACAAGTAGAAATATCAATATTTGAATAAATTGTGGATTTTAAACTCCTCACTCTGATGCGTCACAGCAAGGAAGACTGAATTCTTCTTTTACCGGGTCTAATCCCCCTGAGCCCCGGGAAGAATCTGTATGCGGCGTTTCATTACAAGAAAGCACTACTGAGTGACATTTGAAACACACATCTAAGTCGACCTGATGAAGTTTACTTCCTTCCAACAACAAACAGCAGCTCTGTGTTAGTCCCCCTTCCCCGCAAAGAGCGGCACAAGCGTGGTGTCTGAGCAAAAAGCCGAAATGTTGATTCACAAATTGACAGGCCGATCTTTAAACAAATGGGCTTCTTGGGGGAAGAGCACAGCTTTGTTTGAGCCAAGCATCTCTCGAGCGCCCGACGGGAACGTTCTGGCCTGATCAGAAGGGACTTGTTAGGTCCGCAGACACTCAGGCCCCACGTTTTAACAAGCATGCAAAGAAAACAGGGGGAGATAACAAAACATTGTCATTACCGTCCCCCGTGTCTCCATGTGCCTTCGAGCCCTTGCACACGTCTCCTCTGGCAGCTCACGCGTGGTCAGGCGCCCCGCACCAGCCAGGGAGGTCCCCCAGCGAGGGGGCTCTCTGAGTGCGCACGGGACCGATGGGCTGGGGGGAGTGGGTGCCTCCGGCTGCATCCTCGCCTCTTCGTGGGTGCACACACATTCAGAGCATCGCTGAAACGCCCCATGGCCTGCACCACGTGATGGATGGCCCGCGTTTTCCCGGGGACAGCTGGCAGAGCCGCCGCCTCCAAACCAACCCTTGTGGTCCCAACACCACAGCCCCAGCACCCCAGAGCCACAGCTCCTCGAAATGCCTTCCTTGTAAAACCAAATACCAAGATACCAGCCGGAGGAAAACCTCTGGATCCTCAGGGAGGGGCATCAGGACACAGGTGGCCACCTTCGAGGGGAGCAGAGGGGCTGGTCGCTAGGAGCTGCACTGGGGCAGCGGCCCGGGGCGGGCTGCTCGGGACCGGCCCCAGCAATGCCCAGGGCCCGGGGCGGGGGCTGCCCTTGGCCTCAGTTTCCCCATCTGTGCAAGGCCATTGTACTGCCCGCTCTTCCAGTCAGTCCGTGCGTGGCCAGGCCCGGCTGCTGTTCTCCTATCTGAATCCCATGTTCTTGTTCCCAGAAAAGCTTAAGCCGGAGCACGTCCAGCCAAAACCTGTATTCATTAATCTCATTGCTATCCTTTGTGCAAACCCTGCCAGAAAACTCTGGATTCATCATCATGACGTCCCTCATCCTATGGATGGGAAAACCAGGCCTGGGGGCTCACAAGCTCACGTCTCATCTCAGAAAAGTCCAGGGGTCCCCAGGAGGGGAGGCTCCTCTCAGGGGGCTGGGCCAGGGCCAGCGGGGACCCCCCCACGCCACCCTACATCCAGGCCCAGCTTGAACAGGAGCCGAGGTGGAGGGCCCCGTGCCGTCTGGACAAAGGGCATCTGTGAGTCTCCCTGGCGCTGGATGTGGACGGGCCGGGAGGCCTCTGGGAGGACGGCTCCCAGACCCACTTCCTGACAGCCGGACATGGGGGGACACGGGCTGGCGACCTCTGCTCTCAAGCCCCGTTAGCAGACAGTCTCCTGTGCAGGGTGCTTTCTTATTCCAGACATTAACACGCAGCCCCAGAGTGAAAACACATACTCCAGCAGCGAAAAAACTGGGGCAAGTCAGGGAGAAAAATGCAAAAAGCAACTGCAGAGCCTAGCCGGTCCTCCTGCCAAGACGGGAGGTGCCGGCATCTCGCTGTCCTGGCCGCTGGCACGTTTGCCCGGGGCCCAGGGAAGGGCTGGGTCAGTCTAAACGGGGTCTTTGTCCACCCTTGTCCCAAGTGGTCACGTGACGCCTCCATGTCAATCAAGGCCCTCTGCCCAGTCCCCAGGGGCAGGAGCAGCCTGGGGCGTTGACGGGGGGAGGATGCCTGGGTGCCTTCGTCCACCTAAATGGAAGGGCAGGGGTCGCACTGGCCTGCACTGTGCTGGGACCCTTGGGGGCAGACCCCAGGTGGGGACCCTGGCTGGAGGCTTCCGGCCACCCCGGCCCTGCCCATCACACACCCAGGCCACCTGCCCGCTCCCCCCAGCAAGCAGGGCGTCACGTGAAGAGCGCAGGACCATGTAGGGAGGAAGAAGGAACCAAAAAGGAACCCCAGACTCGCCCTGAGCACCCGTCAGGTCTGGGATAGGCAGGGAGAGAGAGAGAGGGGAACAGAGCTGGGCGGGACTCGGTCCCTGCACCTGGGGAGTGGGGTGCACCGTGGGCAGCGCCCCTGGACTGGGCGCCTGACCGAGCACAGGGCCCCAGACACGTCTGCTGCCCCAAGAGGTCAGGGGGCCCGGTGCGCTGGGTCTGTTCTGGCTTCCCCAACAGAACCAGGGTGGAGACAGGTGGGTGGCAGAGACAGGAAACGCGACGCCCGTTCGTAGAGTCCATCTCACAGCCTCGATGGGCTCCAGGCGCTCTGTGATGGGTGTGTGCTCAGCTGCTTCAGTCGTGTCCGACTCTGTGTGGCCCTCTGGACTACAGCCTGCCTGGCGCCTCTGTCCACGGAGCTCTGTAAGGGGTGGCCTCATCTAAATAGAACTGCCAAGGACCCAGGGCTCACAAATGATGATGGAGAGTCCTTCCCTTGGCATCTGGGACAGGAAACAGGGCGGTCGTGAACTGCACACACACGGGTGCGCACACACACGGATATGCACACACACACACACACACACACACACAGGGCAACCAAGCGGAGGTGGCTGTGGCTGGGATTCCACCCAGGGAGCCTGCTCACAGGAGGTGTGACTCTCCATGAAGTTTGTTGTGACGAGGAGGAGCCCAGACACCCCCACGCTGGGAGAAGCAGCAGCCAGGACGCTGGAAAAGCTGTGCCCACAGATGGCTGGGCATGTGGAGGCAGGCACAATATTTTATCTGAATATCCCAAAGCAAACATATTCGCGCACGACACCCAGCACACAGCCACCTGAAGACACCGGGTGCTGGCTCGTGCTTCTTCCGATCTGCCT
Organism: Bos mutus; assembly: GCF_027580195.1. Classification (NCBI taxonomy): domain Eukaryota; kingdom Metazoa; phylum Chordata; class Mammalia; order Artiodactyla; family Bovidae; genus Bos; species Bos mutus. The sequence continues at coordinate 2,830,731 of NC_091642.1, read as the reverse complement.
AGAAATGCGTGTTATGTCAAATTCTCGGCAGAATAAAGATGAGACGGGACCGGCAGAGGGGGCGGCTTCAACCCCCGGGAGTCTGGCTCCTTCTCCCGTGAGTAGGGGGAAGCCCCTGGGGGCCGCCCCTGGGCCCACATGATTTGCTCATCAAAAAATCAGGGTGACCCCCATTTCTCAGACACGGCAGGTGAGGTCCAGGGAATGAGATGGGATCCCCCAGGGCCTCGGGGTGAAGGCAGGGTCTGAGAAACACCCCAGAACCGGCAGAGGACCCGAGGGCAAGGCCCCCGCTGTTACCCCAGAGGCGAGGGGACAGGCACTCGGAACAGCACCGTCAGGACAGGGGGACCCACCGCGCCCTCATCAGCTCCAAGGCCCTGGGCGAGCTGCTCTCCCGTCAGCCAGTCTCCCCGTCTGTGAAACGGGAACCACCTGCTCCTCTGTGTTCCCTGGTAGGCTTCCACATGAATGCAACGGGACGACAGAGGAAGCGCACTGTACACCCGCCTCGGCCCTGAGCCTGCGAGCGCCACCGGCGCGGTCATAAGCTTCTGCTCTTGAAGCGCTCTGCGACGGCATGAAGAGGAGTGGGTGTGGGCCATCGCGCGCTGTTTGGGAACCAACCCTGATGGCTCAGGGAGGCATCTGAGAGCTCCGGGGTGGGAAGCGCCCCATGAGTGAGGGCTCAGGGCTCAACTGTGGTGGCTGGGGTCGGTCACATCTCAGGGGCCCACCGGGGCACAGCTAAAGTTGGGGGGACACCCCCAACCCCAACCTCAAGCACAGCTCAGGGCCTGGCCACTGGGGCCCTGGGAATGAAAACTCAGCCACCCTGGGGACCCCCGGAACTGATGGGGCTCCTGCTTATCCGAGGGCCCCAGGGCCACGTCAGGTCAGAGGTCAGTTCCAGTCCCCCAGGAGTCCTCTGCAGAGACAGAGCCAAGGAACCCCAGGTGGCCTCAGAGGGGCAGACCTCCTGCCCCAGCAGCACCCCTTGAGCAGGGGCTGCAGGCTGTGGGTGAGGGTCCGGAGACCCCAAGGTCACATCCAGGCCCCAGATGCCAAAATGCCAGCTGGGAAAGGTCCCAACAGGGAAAGAGTTAGCAAGAAGCACAGCAGATCTGTAAACACAAACGCAGAACAAAAACCCACTTCCTTCCCATATTCCAAGTGGAAGACATCTGATGCGTATCTGTCACTTAGGTGCTTAATTACAGACAGGATAGGCTTTCACTTTGAGAGCATCCAGCGAGGGGGAAAGGGACAGAACCACGAAGTTTATCCCAAACAAGCTGAGATGGTCTGAGCTATGAATACCAGTGGGGTCTGAGCAAAGGATCATTTCAGCAGAAGCATCAGACTTGCTGCCTGGTGATGCCGAATCTCACGTGAGGTCCAGGAGGCTCCGCACTGGCTGGGGGGCCCCTCCCTCTGCGTAAGCTAAGAGAGCGGAAGGGGTGGTATTAGTGCGGTAATAACCCTAGTTCAGACGTTACTGAGTGTGGTAATAACCCTAGTCCAGACATTACTGAGCTCCCCTGGCCTGGTGCCCCCTGTGGGGCAAGGGCTGCTCCCAGAAGGTGATGACTCTCCAAGAAATCACTAAGCCCCCTGTGAGGCGAGGACCCATCCCTGCTGCTTTGCAGATGCAGAAACAGAGGCTCAGAGGCATGGGAGTGACTTGCCTCCTCCCCTCATACACACACACACACACACACAGCTGACCTTTCAGCTCCTCCCTGCGTCGGTAGGGTTAGGAGATGCAGGAAGCAGTGTCCTCCCAACACCCGCCCCCTCCTCACCCGTAAGACACCTCCAAGGCTGAGGGTTCAGAGACCAACCCAGCCCAACATGGATGCTTCAGGCGCCACATCACAGCTGCAGAAGACCAGGCGGGGTCCAGGGGTTGAGTCCCGCCATGCCTCCTCCTCACCCGTCACACTTACAAAGGAACAACTGAGTCAGGGGACAAGTCAGGTGTTCACAAAGCCTTGTGTCAAACCTAACTTGGGGAATCTAAGAAAGAACTCTAGACTTAGAGGAAGATCAGAAGTCAAAGGGGACCACCGGACTAAGGAGAAGGTGTTAGGAAAGTAACAGAGCTGCCATCTCCACGGTCCCAACTTCCTCTGCAGGGCACCCGCGGGGACCCTGTGGGTCACGCTGACTGCTCAACCATGACCGGCTCTCCCCACCCCACAGGTCAGAGCCGTCAGGAGTGGAGCCCAACAAGTGCGCACGCACACACGCACGTGTGTGCACTCGTGCACGTGTTCTCGTGTGCGCCTGGGAGGGGATCTGGGCTCGTGGGGTGGGTAGGAGCATCCTGGCCCACAGAGGAGGCTCCCTTTCTGTGCAGAGACCTGCTGGCCCTTCGCCCTCAGTGACCAGCCCAGCCTCTTCTTTAAGCCCTGTGACCTGTGCCTAGCATGGTCCTTGGCACACAGCAGGCAGTTCACAGATGCGTGAGCCAGGCCCTGGCAGAGGCTGGAGGTGACTCCCCAACCACGCCGCCCAGGTCAACATGCCCTGGGCATCACAGGTGGAAGGGAGCCTCGTCCTGGATGCTGCAGGCGGAGGGGAGGGGGGCACCCAGACACGACTGAGATGCGTGAGGTCAGCCGGAGGGCAGGCGCCACAAAGCACGGGCCGGGCTTGAGAGCCAGCAGGCGGAGGCAGTGACCGAACTGTCTGGCATCAAGATCTGCAGGGTATGGAAGAGCTCTGCTGAAGAAGCAGTATTTGAACTGAGCCTCTGAATTAGAGCTCAGACTGGGATGAGCAGAGACGGAGAAGGTGTCTGAGGCGGAGAGACCAGCGTGGGCCAAGGCTGGCGGGGGGTGCTGGGGACCCACAGGTGATGGGACCGCCCGGGGAGGGGCCGGTGGAGTGACCAGGCCACGCGGTGAGGCTGGCCTTCAACTCTCCACCCCCGAGGAGCCCGGAAACATTCCAGCGGCCCCTGCCCCTGTGTGTAAAGGGCAGACAGCTCTCCCCTCGCTCTGACCACAGGAGACCGGGTGGAACCCCAGGTGCTCGTCTGAGAACAGAGCCTGGAAACCACTCCCAGCCTTGAGGGGTGCCCAAGTCCTCTGGGCCCCAGGAGCCTCCTCTGCAGGAACAGGGTGCTCAGTAAATACTGAGCAATGAATGAAGCAGAAGAAAAAACAAAAGAAAGGAACCCAAGTGCATCCCTGAGCCCCTCCAGGTGTCTGCAGCAAACATCCGGAGGAGGGCACTGGCTGCCCTTGCTGCCCAGGTGCTGGAGGACCTGGAAACACCAGGAAGAGACTGGCCCCTTAGGACCCACGGGATGGTGTGGACACCACCACAGGGCAGAATGTCAACTGGCCTCCCCGGAGAGTGGCTAGCTCCTTTGATGGACCAAGAAAGATTAAGGAAAGGAGAAAAAGCAGACCTGGATTATGAAAGCTCAGAAGAATCACAGAGAGCAGCACTTCTGAGCGCACCCAGATGGACGGAGCCCACACGAGGGTTACGGCCCCAAAGGGTATTCCACGGAATCAGATGCTCTGCGGGGCAGGAAGGGCTGGGCACGCTGCCAAGTGCCTGGTGGGGCTGGCAAGAATTCGGCAGAGTGACTGGGGTCAGCTGTGCTGCAGGAGGGGTCTCCAGGCTCAGCGTTCCCTGAACCCCAGACTCCTCCTCTTCAAAAGGGAATCCACTGGCCCCCAGAACACTGCTGTGAGGCTGGGGTGGCCCCAGGGGACCGTGGGCAGAGAGGGACAGCCAGGAACACCCGCTCGCGTGCCACTGGGGCAGAGCTGAAGACGCACCAGCGAAGACCAGGAAGCTTGGCCTCCGAGGCTGCCAGTGTACACTCGAACACGAGGAAGCACAGCAGGTCTGACCCAGGAGCCCGGGTGAGAGTCACTTTCTAGGATAAAAAAAAGCTTCAGCTTGTCGGGAACAAAGTGAAACGTGAAGGGACCACGAGGTAAGGGGGTGCCTCTGACGTGGGCAGGGCCGTGCACAGGGCCACGCGCAGCGGTGTGGAGGGGGCTCTGCCTAGGCAGGAAGACACTGGCTGGCACCCCTGGCCTGCTCCCACAGGACGCCAGCCGAAACCTTACTGCCCAGCGTCACAGCCAGACAGGACAGCGAACGTGCCTGGGGGCAGGGTCACCCGGGCTCAAGAACCTGGGGGCACCCACTTGGCAGAGGACACCAGACGGACCTCACTGAGCCTGCAGACAGAGGCCGCCAGCTGCGACCTGCCGCCCTTGGGAGAAGGCCCCAGGCCATGGCTCCTCTTCGGAGCCCTCTGTCCGGTCCACCTTCACACCCGCCAGGTGGGGCCTCGCGAGGCAGACCCAGGGGGTCTCAGTGGAGCAGCTCCCAGCTGAGACCCTGTCCTCTCCTGGGTACGTGGCCCCCAGCCCAGAGGGCCAGAGTCGTGTGCCCTGCTAGAAAGCCCAGTATGACCCGCACCTGAGAGCTGCTATCAACACCCCCAGAGGCTCAGAGGCATGGGGTCTCCAGAGACACCCTGACCCCCACGCCTGCCCTTTCACCCCAAACTTGCCTGGCGGCCAAGGTCGGCCACCGCCCGGCCCCCACTCCCTTGCCTCAGCCTGTGCCTGCCCTACATGGCACTCGCCGCAGACACACCACCCCTGTGGACCCCCGGGGAGGCAGGGCCAGCAGGCCTCTCCCAGGACAGCCTGGCAGGCCGGCGTGTGTGGGGCTGAGTCAGCACTTACCGATCCATAGAGAAGCTCTACACACTCCCACTGGGGTCTCACCCGGAGGCCCTGGAATTCTCTGCTGCTGGACCAGCGTTCCCTCTGACAGAGGCCCTGCTGCTCAGCTGTGGCCCCCAGAACCTCTCTACCCACCAGTACTCAGCCAACCCCTGCTCATAGGTGGGCCCACCAGGCAAGGCAGACCCCCTGGACCAGGGCACAGAGAGCCGAGACGGTGTACCCCAGACAGCAGAGCGGGTTGGCAGGGCGGCCGGACGGCGTTGCCCCCATCCCAACTGCAGGAGGTCACGTGCGTCCACAGGACCCTTGGTGTCTGCTATTTCAGACAAACTCTGCTAAGCAGATAGCAATTTAAAATCTGTGCCCTGCCTCACACCCTGCAAGCCCTGAAGGGCAGGCCTGGTCCTAGGCAGCTCTGTCAGTATCTATGAGGCGCAGTGAACCCCACGGGGGCAGGACTGGTCCGGGGCTGATGAGCCTCCACTGAGTACCCTGAGTCTTGAGTCCCTGAACCCTGAACTGTGCTATGAGACCAGGGCCCTGGGACCCCGGGGCGGAGCCAGGAGCTGCCCACGTCTTACAGAAGGAAAGGCTGAGGCCAAGGTGGGACAGCCCAGGTGACCGGCTGACACCGCAGTGAGGGTCCCAAGAAGGCAGGCAGTGAGGGGGTCCTCTCTACAGACCACCGCATGGCGGGAGGGTCCCAGGTGGGCCCGGGGGAGGCCACAGCCCATACTGTGGCCTGTCAGGCCCGTATGCACACAGACCTTCCTCCCACACTTTCCTGGGACCCTGGGATGCTGCATGAGATGCCCAACGTGGTCCCCCCGGGGGCCAAACCAGCAGGGTCCAGTTAGGGTGCAGGGCACAGGCACGTCCTGCCCACAGCAGCAGCAGCAGCAATGACAGTTATCGTTGTTGTTATTATTTTAGACTCAGAACCAGCAGCAATAGCTGGGGTCACTGAGCGCTGACCAGTTGGGCCTGAAGACTGGGTACACTGCCCCCTCAGCGCCCTCTCACTTCAGTGTAAATGACACAGTCAGTCTTGTTATCTGCTCCTCAGAAGATAGTCAAAGCCATGGTTTTGTATGGATACGAGAGTTGGACTACAAAGAAAGCTGAGCACCAAAGAATTGATGCTTTTGAACTGTGGTGTTGGAGAAGACTCTTGAGAGTCCCTTGGACTGTAGGGAGATCGAACCAGTCCATCCTAAAGGAAATCAGTCCTGAATATTCATTGGAAGGACTGATGCTGAAGCTGAAACTCCAATACTTTGGCCACCTGATGTGAAAAACTGACTCATTTGAAAAGACTCTGATGCTGGGAAGGATTGAAGGCAGGAGGAGAAGGGGATGACAGAGGATGAAATGGTTGGATGGTATCACCAACTCAATGGACATGAATTTGAGTAAACTCTGGGAGTTGGGGATGGACAGAGAGGCCTGGTGTGCTGCAGTCCGTGGGGTCGCAAAGAGTCCGACACAGCTGAGAGACTGAACTGAACCTCAGAGGACAGAACTCCAAGGCTCAGGAAATTTAATTGTCCCAAATCACAGTCTGGAAATGATGGAGCAGCATCAAACCCTGGGCCTTCTGACTCAGAACACGTGGATCCATCCATATACAGGGTGGTCTGGGCCAGCAGGTGAATGCAGCGTGGTCAGGGGGGCAGACCGGCCAGGTCCCCAGCCCGGCCCAAGCCGCCCCAGGCCCCAGCCAGGGTCATAGCCACGCCCCGTAGACCTACAGCCCCACCCACAGCCCTGTCAGGGCCACAGCCATGCCCACAGCCACATCCGTATGTCTATAGCCCCGCCCCTCATCCTGCCCACAGTCCTTCAGGGCCCCAGCTCCGCCCACAGCCCCGCCAGGCCCCAGCCAGGTCCCTAGGTCTGCAGCCTCGCCCACAGCCGACGAGATGCACGCACCCACGTTTTCCGTAGCAGCTGCGTGAAAGGACCACTCAACAGCAGATTCATTTTCCAAAAGGCCTTCCTGAAAATCAAATTAGTGCATGTGGAGATAAAGTATCAATAGATGCTAAATAAAACACAGCCCATCCTGCACTGCTCTGAACAGATGTTTCCAGGAGCTACAAATCCGACACAAAGTCCTGCTCACCACCCAGCTCCTTCCCTGACCACACGTGCTAGGATTTGAGAAAGTCTACCTTCAGGAGTTAGGGACAAAGACAGTGTCCTCGGCCCCGCTGGCATTAAATGCCCATGGATATATTAAGGCTGGAATCTGTGTGGTAACAATCCCTGATGCATTTGGAACACCCTGATTCAAAAAAACTGAGCAGGTAAAGCTTGTAACCTCGGGACACAGGATGAGTCAAGTACAGGTGATTTAAGAGGGCTGAGGACACTGCATTTAACTGGGAGGAATTTCAGTTCCTTAGAAGGCACCTCACTGCTTCCCGAAGCACCCACTGCCAGCCACTCATTCATTCATTCAAAAAGAAAACGGTCCAGACCCACGCAGGTAAAACACGGGCAAGAGCACCTCACCGTCCACCAGTGGGGACCAGAAAGGGGGGTGTGCGAGGCTGAGGGTGGCATACAGGACCCTCCGTGAGGGGCGGGAACGAGCCCGAGGAGCAGGCAGAGGGGAGGAGGGACTTCATGGGTGGAAGATTCAGGAACCGAAGACGTGGGATCTCAACGGGCAGAGAAGAGCTCACAGCCTGGCAGCGCGGAGGCTGTAATCAGGGCTGGATCCAGGGAGTCAGCACCCCAGAGCGTGAAGTGAAAGACTGATGATCCAACCTAAGAGCCTCAGGTCACACTGGGCGCCACCGGGAAGCGCCCAGAGCTGGGGGTGGAGGGAGCCCGAGCGGGGCTGGGCAGAGAGACCACCGGGAAGCGCCCAGAGCTGGGGGTGGAGGGAGCCGAGCGGGGCTAGGCAGAGAGGGCCTGCCCCCGGCCCAGGAAGTCAGAGAAGAAACCAGGTACAACCCACAACCGCCCGACCCCGCCGCCCCCACTGGAGAGTGTGTGAACAAACGCCGGGAGAACTGTGCACCGGGGCTCCAATGGACAGTGAGGCCACCTAAGCGCAGGCAGCAGGGCCCTGGATGCCTCGGGGAGGGCCCGGGACTGTTGCCCACAGGCTGCACTGACCAAACCTGCCATGCGGAGGCCGGCACTCCCTGGAACTGGGCTCGAAAGCCAACCCTTGGAGGGCGCCTGATGCAGGGCTTCCCAGAGCTCCCGAGGGACAAGAGTGTGTCCGTCTCCTCCACCCCTCTGAGTGCCGAGGAGGCTGTGAGAGACAGGAGGAAGCACGTCCTTTTCTGTCTCACCCTGTTTTTAATGAAGCCAGAAAAGCGGAGCAGCCAATGACAGTAAATTCAGGAGCTCACTTGCCTGGTTAGTGTAACCAAACAGGCTCCACAGGTGGTGGGACACACGGAACGCCTGCGTCTGGAACATCACTCTGGACAAACCGCGCAGCCGCAGAGGTCAGCGTCGGCACCAACCTCCCCTCATCGCACATGGTATCCGCTCTGGCCTCCCAGATTTTTAAGTCAAAAATGGACTCAACATAGTTCTCAACTGAATTAGTGCATAAAAGTTCTTGGTTTTCCCATAAACACTGAGATTTCAGAGTAACAAGGTCCAGAACATTCTCCAGGCAGTGGTAACACAGCAAAGCATCATTGGTCTAAACAGAGAGAGGAGATCCCAGAGGCCTTGAGGCCACAGAGGTGAGGTCCGGTCTGCTTCACGCAACAGCAGCCTGACCCAGGGCCACCCCGACAGTGCCTCCTGTGGCCGCACTCAGGCACTGGCGGGAGCTCATCACCTCTGGGACCGTCCTTCTGCCCAGGCTGAAAGCTTGGAACCTGGGGCAGTGCCTTTCTCTACCGTCCTGCCCTACTTCTGGCCGTCACTGCCCTGAGACAAGGCCTCAGACTCCTGAAGACAGTCACATACGCCATCCTCCAGGTCAGGGCCCTGGAGGCTGAGTCACAGACAGTGAGGTCTGGATGGTAGGACCACCGACCTGCCCTGTCCCCTGGAGGGGTGGGGGGCTAGTGCACTCAGGAAGGAGCCAGAGATGGAGTGGAAGAATCCTTACATGGTGAACTAGACTTCTGCTCCATCATTTACACATCGTCATGTGCTTTTTAGAGACCTTGACGTTCCCAGCCCAGCTCTGCTTTGCGTCTGCTTCTGCAGGGCGCACTCCTTCGGCTACCAGAAATACACTGAGCGGGCAGGGGGGTGCAGGGGGTGGACGTGGGATGAGCTCTAACAGGAACTGTCACCATTCGGAGCCACTCCACCCACGTCCTGGAAGCACATAACATCCAGCACAGGAAGCGATGCCTTAGGTCAATTTCAGATGCTAATGACTTACTCAGAAACCTAACCGATGTGTAATACATCTGAATCACTGTAAAAAGGATCATAAAAATAACTGATGCTCAATCTACAAGTTCTTTGAAAATACTTATACAAAGATGCAAAAATCACCTATAAACTTATTACACACAGCTAATCACAATTACTGGGGCTTCCCAGGTGGCGCTAGTGGTAAAGAACCCGCCTGCCAATGCAAGAGACAGAAGAGACACGGGTTCGATCCCTGGGTCAGGAAGGTCCCCTGGAGGAGGGCATGGCAACCCACTCCAGTGTTATTGCCTGGAGAATCCATGGACAGAGGAGCCTGGTGGGCTACAGTCCATGGGGTCGCAAAGAATCAGACACAACTGAGTGACTTGGCACACACACATGCAATCACAAATGCTAGTCTATTTCCTCACAGGGGCTTCCCAGGTGGCTTAGTGGTAAAGAATCTGCCTGCAGTGCCAGAGACCTGGGTTCGATCCCTGGGTTGGGAAGATCTCCTAGAGAAAGAAAATGGCAACCCACTCCAGTATTCTTGCCTGGAGAATCCCATGGACAGAGGAGCTTGGCAGGCTACAGTCCACAGGGTTGCAAAGGGTCAGACATGATTGAAGTGACTTAGCATGCACTCTTATTTCCTCATAGCTCCTTATCCATATATTTTTACTTGGGATCATAGAGTATATGCACCTTTATATCCTTTCCACTTCACTGTATGCAGTAAGAATGCTTCTGATTTATTCAGTAATCTACATTTTAAATGGCTGCCTCATCGTCCCTGGGATAGGACTGCCTACTTTTTATCGTGATAACAACACAGTGAACCTCTTCACTCATAGATCTGCATTGCTTTATTGGCAATTCTCTGATCTGTCATTGCGTCAATACTGGTTGACATGGCCATTCCAGTCTCTCCTGTAGACTTTTCATTTCTTTCGTTTTCTTCTCGACATCAGCGGTTATGTTTTGTCACATTCACAGCTAGTGTCGTTAGTGGGAGACTGAGGAGCCCCTGCAGGCTGAGCCTCTCGTGGGTCTTGAACGAGGGTCCCCCAGCAGTGCCCGGCCAGAGACATGACAGCTTCATTCCTGGAAAGGATGGTGTTTCACTCAGCCAGTGGAGAGCTGGGACTAATATGGACACATGCAAGGCTATGCAAACATTTGTAGGAGAACGGCCTCCTTAATAATGCATCGTGAAGACCTGGTGATGAGTTGTTAAAACACATAAGATGGGAATTGAATTTAAAGCCAAGACATTCAAGTTGGTAACATATCTGGGTGGGTGGACCCCTGACCCGTTCTAAGAAGGCAAGCCAGACGCCTGGCGCCACATTTAGCCCCCGAGGGAGGCTCTCCGAGCGTGGTGACTGGATTCAACGTGGCTTCGTTAGGACACACACGGAGCTATTTCTCTGCTAGGAGAAGAGGGTCTGCGGCCCTCAGCGGCTACAAAGGTGTCACAGAACTAGAGGCCACACAACTACAGGCTCACTTCTGGCTGTGCACAGAACGGCGTTGAAAGCAGAAAAGGTAACACCCTGGGGATACTTTTGACAGGAGGTCAGCCTGGGCCCGGGTGCACTCTGGGGCCTCCCTTGGAAAGGAGGGGAGGTCTGCACGCGGCTATGTGGCTCTTCGTGTTCACTGCAGACCCCCATAACCACAGGGGACCCCACACAGCCCTACACACCCGCCTGCCCTGCCGTGGTGACATTACCTGTCATCCCCGAGAACTGGGCCCCCAGACAGTAGACACCAAATAGCTCCAACTGTTGGCTGGCCTGTCCAGGCTGGCCGTGAGCTGTCTGAGGGCAGGGCCCATGGTCCGTCTCGTTCTGGATGGCTCCTCTCAGGCCTGATGCAGAGCCGAAAATCAGAAATGTGCTCTGAATTTTAGAAAAACATGGGCGACTTCCATCACGCCCTTTCCCACTCTTGTTCCAGCAGCCTTGGGACAGCCAGTCTGGGCCCGCTGGCCGCTCCAGCCACAGAGACGAGGCAGGCCAGATACATGCTGCCGCTTTTACACAGAGAGACCTACCGGCCCCCCGCCTCCTGGCCTGCTCCAGCCGGCTGTCCCCAGACCCCTGAGCAAGGCAGGAGGGGGTCTCGTCCCCTGAGCGGTGCCCTGAGGGCTTTCCAGGAGAGCCCAGCTGGTCTCTGGGGAGCCCCTGGGGCCTGGCACCAGGTCGGGCCTCTCGAAGGCCCACTCCCCAGAAAACACAGCTGTCCTGAGAGGGGACCAAGCGTGATCCAACAGTCCTCTGCAGCCAGTAAGTCCAGGAGACTGTGTCCATCTCCCCTGATGTGGGGCCCACAGGGGTGGAGGCAAGGGCAGCGTGCAGGGAAGCTGGCTGCCCCGCCAAGCATGAAGGCAAAAACGCCCAGCGGGCAGGAGCCCCGTCGGTCCCTGGGAAGTCATTTGACTTTCTAAGTAACCTCTCCAAAGCAAGAGGCGCTGCAATCGCTTATCATAACTAAATGGGATCCAACGCTAAGTCGGAGGCCTTAGTGGATAACCCGGGGCCTTCGCTGGTGAAGAGTGGAATCAAGAACCTCAAGGGAAGAAGCCCCAGCATTGGGGAAGCAATCTGCTAGCCACGGCCCCATTGCCTGGAGCCACGAGGAAAGGCCCTGCCCCGTGTCTTCGGGAGGAGCACACCCCATACGTCTCAGGGCTGACACTGATCTGACGGTGCCACGCCGAGATCGATGGCTCCTCTCGGAGAAACTAAAGCCGCGCTTTCAAAGCTTCTATTTATCTGTCACCTTCACAGTATACTCCCATCGCCCGCAAGATCAAGCGTCACCGTCTCCAAGGCTGACGTGGGGAGCGCGGCTGGGAGGAGCACTGAAGCCAGGCTCCCCTGCCTGGCGGCCACCCAGGAAACACTCCACGGGGCGCACTTCACGTCCCAGACCACAGAAACTGACTGAAGTCAGGCTGGCCACCACTGGGCCGACACCATGAAGTTCAAGAAACTGGGAAACTAGCTTCACCAGCCAGGCTGTGGCTGCAGGCTCGGGTTTACAGAAACAATTAGAAACAGCCGCCCTCCTCAAACACCGCAGCTGGCGCCTATAACCAAGACAAACAAACTTCGCCTGTCTCTCCTGTTTCCCTCTTTTTTTGTTCAATTTCAGAATGCTCAGTGTACCAACAAGGCTGGGGAGCATTTCACTCTTGACTGGGTGCAGTAAGATTGCTAATCAGGATTACTTGATTCAGTCAACACCGACTTCAATAAAAAAAAAAGACCCCCCCCCACAAATTATCATAAATATAGAGAAAGAGCGGGCAACGGTGACAGGTGATTAAAATCTCATTCACTTGGAATCAGTCTGATTCGTGAAGGCGGGGGCGGTCAGCCCAGTTCCGAGTGCAGTCATCTTTGCGGGGCTCTTGCGAGGACTGGCACGCACCGGACCATGAGGGCCCCACAAACCAGAAACGTGGGGCCCCGGGAACAGGCTGGGAGGCAGGACCGCTGTGAGCCATGCGGAGTGGGGTTGCAGGGGTTTCAGGGGGCTGCTCGAGCCAGGAGGGGTGCCCAGAGGGGCACACGGACAGTCTGGCTCTCAGCAGGAGAGCTGGAAACTCAAGACTAACAGTGAGCATTCAGAAACATTTCCAGGACTGAAACCAGCCTGCTCAGCATTAGAGACAGCATTCGACTGAGCCAAAGTGATTCCTTCACACATGAGAAGGAAGGTGGATCTTGAAACCCTCGCAAGCCACTGAGGGTGGCATGGATCCTTTTCCAGGCCCCTTGGTCTCTGCAGGCTGAGTCCCAACAGAGCTGGGGGTGCGTGGTGAGTCATTTTTAAAGACCGCCCCCCAGGGCCCCTAGATTTCTGTGCACTTCCTCAGCCCCGCGGGGTCCCACTGTGTCCATCAGCAGCGTCACAGCCAGCAGGGAGAGGGCGAGGGTGTGGACGCAGCCTGCAGGGCACCTGGGCACCCCATCCCACCCGTGCCCTGCCAGCGCCAGCCACGGGGCCTCACCCTGGGCATGGTGCCCCCAGCACGCTCCACCCAGTGGGCTGGCACCTGCCTCTCCAACCTGTCCCCTCCCCCACCTTCCTTCTCACAGCTTCCTGGCTCAAGGGAGGACCATCCCGAGATGGAGACACAGCCCCCTGCCATGACCTCACTCACCAGACTCGAAGCGAAACTTACAGACCCCAGCTCAATCTGAGTCTCAGAGAAGCAGCGAAGAATGCTTCATGCTAAGTATGTCCCACGCACTATTTGGGATATACCTTTCCTAAAACGTTTCCATGCTTCTGTGAAATCCAGATTGAACTGATGGTCCTGTGCATTGTGAGGGCCACCTGAGCCCTCCCTGAGCTGGCCCCCTCCCAGCCCTGAGCCCTGAGGGCACCTCCTCTGTCCCCTCAAGTCATCTTCACCCACAGGACCTGAGAGGCCTTCCCGCCCTGCAAGCAGAGACACCACTTACTCCTGGTCTGGCCCAGGGGCTCAGGGCAGCCCCACCCCACCCCCTGGGGACCAGGGGCAGCTCCTGCCTGAACAAGGAGGCCTCCTTCTCTGGCATTAGCCGTCCTTAGTGCCCTGGAGGCTGGTGTCTGGTGAGTGACAGCTGTTACTTGTACACAGTAGGTGCTCAGTAAACACCAGCTCCTCTAAATGGGCCCCTGGATGTGCACAGGGTCCCGGGGGCACCTCTTCCTGGCTGTGCTCCCTTCCAGAAGCCCTCCTCTCCTGGGGACTGTTGAAAGACACTGATTTGCAGACTAGTAAGTGGCAGGCTTCTGAAAGAGATGGGAATACCAGACCACCTGACCTGCCTCTTGAGAAACCTATATGCAGGTCAGGAAGCAACAGTTAGAACTGGACATGGAACAACAGACTGGTTCCAAATAGGAAAAGGTGTACGTCAAGGCTGTACATTGTCACTCTGCTTATTTAACTTATGTGCAGAGTACCTCATGAGAAACGCTGGGCTGGAAGAAGCACAAGCTGGAGTCAAGATTGCCGGGAGAAATATCAATAACCTCAGATATGCAGATAACACCACCCTTATGGCAGAAAGCGAAGAACTAAAGAGCCTCTTGATGAAAGTGAAAGAAGAGAGTGGAAAAGTTGGCTTAAAGCTCAACATTCAGAAAACTAAGATCATGTCATCTGGTCCCATCACTTCATGGGAAATAGATGGGGAAACAGTGGAAACAGTGTCAGACTTTATTTTCTGGGGCTCCAAAATCACTGCAGATGGTGATTGCTGCCATGAAATTAAAAGACGCTTACTCCTTGGAAGGAAAGTTATGACCAACCTAGACAGCACATTCAAAAGCAGAGACGTTACTTTGCCAACAAAGGTCTGTCTAGTCAAGGCTATGGTTTTTCCTGTGGTCATGTATGGATGTGAGAGTTGGACTGTGAAGAAAGCTGAGTGCCGAAGAATTGATGCTTTTGAACTGTGGTGTTAGAGAAGACTCTTCAGAGTCCCTTGGACTGCAAGGAGATCCAGTCCTGGGTGTTCAGTGGGAGGACTGATGCTGAAGCTCAAACTCCAATATTTCAGCCACCTCATGCGAAGAGATGACTCATTGGAAAAGACTCTGATGCTGGGAGGGATTGGGGGCAGGAGGAGAAGGGGACGACAGAGGATGAGATGGCTGGATGGCATCACCGACTCGATGGACATGAGTTTGAGTGAATGCCGGGAGTTGGTGATGGACAGGGAGGCCTGGTGTGCTTCGATTCATGGGGTCGCAAAGAGTCAGACACGACTGAGCGACTGAACTGAACTGAGGTGGCAGGCTGACCACTGGGGGGGGTTGGAGTTCACTGTCCAAGTCCCACCCGCTCCTTAATCGCTGGCTCCTTCGCTCCTGTTGGGAAGGGGGTAGTCTCGGAAGCTGTGAACAAGGTGAGCCATCCCACAGGTGCCAAACAAGCCCACGTGTGGCCACAGCCCAGCTCCACGCTCACACCTTCACTGCCCCTTCTGCGGCCCGGCCGGAGGCCAGCAGGACGCATGTGGGGCCTGTGGAGCCAGACTGGCCCTCACAGAAGCCCAAGTTTATTCCCGAGCGTGAGGCTGGTCCTCCGGGAGGATCAGGATCTGGTCTGGATCAGGAGCAATCTAACAGAGCCTGGGGCTGCAGGTGTCAGCACCATCCTCCACCAGAGCCAGCTGGAAGTGGCCTTGAAACCTCACGGGGCTCTGGGCTTCCTCTCTCAAGGGGTCTGGGAGGGTCCCAAGCTCACCGCCTCAGCACCCAAGGCGGGGGCAGGGTGCCTCCAACAGGAGATCCCAGACCCTCTCAGCTGTCAGAGCGGGTGATGGGTCCCACCCCACCTGGCTCAGGGTGGCACGCAGGGCCCAGCACCACCGCCCCGGGTGCAGGTGGGCACGTCTGTCTGGCCTGCAAACTCCCACCAGTTGGGACCACCCCATGGGCACAGCAGGGGCCCAGGCTGTGGGGCTCCAGCCCCGAGGGCTGACTCAGAACTGAGCACACGCGGACCTGCACAAGGAGCAGCAGACACGTGCACCCCCGCCAGGCTGGGGGCGGCAGGCCGACACCCCTGGGCCGGAGCTACCCTCGGCCTGCCGCTGCACTCTGCACAGGCAGGTCTAGGACACGGTCCCAACCTCAGCCCACGGCTCCGGCGTGTGGGCCATTGGTGCAGACGAGCCCAGGGGTGGACCTGCACTCGCCAAGGAGTGCTGCCTCCGGGAAGCTCCGACAGACACCTGTCCAGCCAGAACACAGCCCCGGCCACGCCAGCCCCTCCGACACTAAGCACCCCAGTAACACCAACCACCCCGGTTACACCTGCCATACCTCCCATTCCGGCCACACCAGTTACACCAATCACACTAGTTACACCTGCCACACCCACCTCACATTACACCTACCACGCCCACCACCCCAGCCCCTCTTACACAACCACCCCAGCCCCTGCCACCCCATAACCTCAGGCAAAGCCAAGAGAGCTCCTAGTCTCCCAGATGGTTTACCCACGTGGTTGGATACATGTGTGTGCTTAGTCGCTCAAGCCTGTCCGACTCTTTGCGACCCCATGGACTGTAGCCTGTCAGGCGCCTCTGTCCATGGGATTTTCCAACCGAGAATACTGGAGTGGGTTGCCATTTCCTTCTCCAGGTTTGACGCATGAGAAGAGCTCTAAGCCGGGGCCCACCCAACCCATCACCAGCTCCAGACAGGAAGCTGGGAGACCAGCAACTGCAAGGAGGAGCATGGGGGGGTCCCTTGGAGCTGGATGGGCATCTGGGAGGAGGCAGCAGGCGCTCAGACTCACAGCACCTCTGCACCTGGGAACCTGGAGTCCACCCGCGTCAGCAAGACCTCAGGTTCTGAGGCTGCAGAGAGGCCCCCGGTATGAGCAGAGGTGAGGTGGTTTCCATGGCAGCGTCCAGATGAGGCCCCTAGGGCCTCGGGAAAGGGGTCCCTGAGAACAGAGAGACCCCGGGGACACAGCAGTGGGCGGTGGTAAGAAACGTGAGCCAGACTTCCGTGCTGTGTCGCAGCCCGCAGGACGCCCGGCCTGGTGGTGCAGCCGCTCCCCTGCCGCCCGAGGGCCCTGCAGCATCCATGTGTCCGCCTGCACTTGTCAACGAAGGACCGGCCGGAGCCCCCGCGTGCCTGGGCAAGGACCACACCTGCGGTCCCTGGGAGAAGAAAGACCACCCGCCCCTGGCCTGCGGGGTGGCCTGGGTGTGCCGGTCCCTGCACGGGGGCTGGCCACAGCTCAGGTCCAGCAAAGACCCTCTCCCTCCCCCCACTGCCCACCCCCGTGCCAGCCATCCTGGGCTCATCCCACGGCCACTGGGCACTGCCCTCAGGACGCCTGTGTCCTTCCCAGGCTCAGCTCTCGCCAGCCCCCGCCCAGACGACAACTCCTGAGCGATTTCCAGGGAAACACTCCATCCCCACATCTTTCAACCTTAACAGGTGGAGCATGATGAAAAACCATCCTTTCCCTAAACAATGTTACTTTCTCTTACGTGGGCTCAGGGGACAATTTTGATAAAATATATGATTCAAAACACTTTAACGTAGCACACATTATTTCCTGTGTGCTCACTGGCACGCCATCCACAACTGTGTCTCAGAACCATACAAACTGTAAAGAGACCAGAACGACAAACGGCCTTCGGGAGAAGGACCTCTCCTCCACCCTCTGGTATGTTTTCCATCCAGGGCGGCTTGGAGATGACGCTTTCCCAGGGACCCCTCCAGGAAACGGAAAGCGTTTCACTCTAAAGTGAAACTCTGTGTGTGTGTTTTTTAAGTTGGTGGGAGAAAGAGGGAAACGATTAAACAAGCAGGTAGGCGATGGGCCATCGGGGGCAGCCAAAGGGCTATCTTCGCCCGCTGTCGGCCGAGGGGAACGATGGCCCGTGGCTGGTGGGCCAGGGGCTCCTCCACACCGGGTTCTGGCCTTTGCACAAGCACTTAGAGACCCCTGAGCTGAGGGAGGGGAGGGCGCAGAGCTCTCCCGGGCGCAGCCTGGGAAGGCGGGGAACTCGGGGGGCAGAACCAGACCGGACCCACTGAACAGCCTTCTGGATCCCATCAGACTGACAGGGGATGAAGACACAGGCTCACGGAAGTGACCAGTTGGCATCTGATAACTCAATTATCCCAACTCGATCCTTTCAAAGCTCCCGGAACCTCTGACCTGTCCCACACAACAAGGCCTCTTTGTGTCTCTGCTTCAGATGGACACAAAGCCGCTCTGCTGCACGAAGTAACTCAGGAACCTCGAGTCCACTACATTTCTGAAACAGATCATCTCTGCCCCCCCAACCCTCCAGAAGACAGTACCTACAAAGGGTGAGGACACAGACAGTTTCCTAAGACTTGCCATTCTTTGCAAGAGCAGAAGAGCAGAAACAAGGCGATTTAAAGCTGACTCCTTGGTTATTAAGAAGCACAGAACCTGAGTGGAGGCCCTCACAATCCCCACCACCACCCTGCCAGTCACCCCCTCCCCCACCGCAGGGGTCCGCCTGTCACTTTACAAGTGACCAACTACACACGGAGGATCGCGTCAAGCCTGAAACCAGCATCACGGTTTAAATCTACATAAAACCTCAAGACTTCATCGAAAATAAAAAATAACCAACAACGACGATCAAAGATGTCACGCCCGCCATTGGGTGATGAATGTGAACTTTCCTACCCATCAAGGTTCGTGCTGTGAGGGTTTCATTTAAAGACATGCTTTTTGTTGTTGTGTTTGTTCTGCACTTGTTTGTTTTGCCAGATCTGGTGAGGAAATGATTCAAGGGAAAGCCAGACCCGGCCCGGCCAACTCTGCTGCAATATTTGCGTTTTTTTACTGAAGACATCCGTGGTGTTATAACTTCACACCTCTGCATTTCACCATAGACCTAATCAGACTGAAATCCTTTGCACACTTCTCACTGATAAAGGGAATGAGAGGTCCCACGTGGAAGCAGAAACCCTCCAGTGTCAATGCAGAACTTGTGTCGCACACAAGCTGATGCTAGACTGCGTTTAAATTTTTCACAGGTGAAGAAAACGGAACCAAACTTATAACTGCTCTTACAAGTGATGTTTCTAAGTCCAGTATCCTGATAACTTACAAGCAATTCGCCAAGCCCCATGGGCACCTCTTTTCCTAGAAGAGAGGGTCTTCCATGTCCCTCTGCGAAGGAGGACATGGCAACCCACTCCAGTATTCTCACCTGGAAGATCCCAAGGACAGAGGAGCCCGGCGAGTCACAGTCCAGTGGGTCACAAAGAGCTGGACATGACTGCGTGACTAACACACACACACACGTCCCTCTGGCTGCATGTCTGACCCTCTGTGACCCCATGGACTCTAGCCCACCAGGCTCCGTTGTCCATAAGATGCTCCAGGCAAGAACACTGGAGTGGGGTGCCATTTCCCCCTCCAGGGGGTCCTCCCGACCCTGGGATTGAACACGCATCTCCTGCATTGGCGGGTGGATTGTTTACCGCTATCACCAGCCGGGGAGCCCCCCATCTGGCAGCACCCACCTCTAGAGAGCACCGCTGCTGACATCCCACCCCGTGAGGGGATCTCCATCAGACCCGCTTCTGCGCCCCAGCCCCGAACACCCACCACTCCAGCACACAGCAGGACACAAACGCCCAGGGCGTCCACACAGCAGACCCGACCAGCACGGTGCACACCTGGCTTTGCCACACGTACCATCCACAGGCCCCTGCCCCTGCCACACAGACCTGGGAGGGGGGTCCCCTCCATGCACGCCCGTCACATGCAGCCCTCACCCCCACACACTCCACTCTGGGATCTGCTGAGAAAGGGCTCCCCTAGATCAGTCCAGAAGCCCAGCTCAGAGTCCCTGGGGCCGTGTGACATGGGCCCACACAACTTTCGGGGATGTGCAGGGGTAGGAATGAATGAAGGGCCCCCTTGGCCTGGGCTCAAGTCCCTGTTGCGCCCCTTCCCAGATCAGTGACATGAGACGACCTCTTAACGTCCCCAAACCTGATGAAATGACAATATTACAACAGGATCAGGGCCATGGAGGTGTAACTGGTGAAGAGCCCTGACTTCACACTCAGCAAACATGAGTGGCTACGATCACACTCAGCAAACACGAGTGGCTACGATCACACTCAGCAAACACGAGTGGCTATGATCACACTCAGCAAACATGAGTGGCAGCGTGGGTCGGGTGGGGAGGAGACAGCCTCGCCCCTCCTGTGGGCACCCTTAGAGTCCACCGGGCCTCAGGAAGGGCCGCGGGGAGTCGGGCCCAGGCTGTGCGAGACGCACCCAGCCCGGAAAGAGACCAGTCCTCAGACCAGGACTGCCTCTGACGCCCAACTCCAGCTCCCCCAGCCAGGGGCACCCACGACTGGTCACAGCAGACTGACCCGGACGGTGCAACCCGGCGGACCTGCACCCTGGGTCTGAGGCTGCCCATCGACAGTCAGGAAGGAGCCTTCTGCTCCCTGGGACCCCTCTTGGGAAAACTGGGCGGCAAAGCACAGACATATGCTGTTGTTGTTTAGTCGTTACGTCGCGTCCGCCTCTTTGCAAGCCCACTCTTTGCAAGCCCTCTTTGCAGCACGCCAGGCTTCCCTGTCCTTCACTACTATCTCCTGGAGCTTGCTCAGACTCATGTCCATTGAGTCAGTGATGGCATCCAACCATCTCATCCTCTGTTGCCCGCTTCTTCTCCTGTATGTATTTTAAGTCGGGAGGGTGAAATGTCCCACCTTGAGGCAGGTTGAGGTGAGGTAAGTCAGCACAAACTCGACGGCTGGCTGGCAGGCCTCGGGCCGGACCATGAAAGGACCCACAGCAGCTTAGGGAGACTTAGCAGGAGTGTCGGTTTACAGGGCAGCCGTGCTGTCAGGAGGCCGGGCTGGGGCTCGGGGGCCCCGCTCAGAAGCGGGAGGCATGAAAGCCCGGGAATGCATTTCTGTCCCAGCCCAGCCAGTGCACTCAGCTGCCAGGCGGCCTTACCTTTCTGGGGGGCCACGGGCTGCCCCCCAGGGGCCCCATCACCCAGGAATGGCCCCCAAGCCCAGGCTGGGGCCATGGAACTGCAGGAAAGGTGGCTCTGGTCCACAGCCGTGGGCCCCTGGGAGGCAGCGGGGGACCTGGGCCCCAGGGTTTCAGAAAGCAGGAGTGGGCAGGCCATGCCTCGGGGCCCAAGGGCCAGGCCATCTGATGGAGGTGCCCAGGCAGGTGGGCAGAGAAGAGTGGTGGGAGAGATGAGCAGGACTCCACCCGGAGGGCCATCAGAGGGAGGGGACAGGCGGACATGGAGACCCTTGGAGGCATCCGAGCAGGAGGTTTCAGGGTCAGGCAGGCTCTGGCTGGACCCCTGGGATGGGCCAGGAGCTGGGGAGGCACCCACGAGAGGCTCGGCCAAAGTCAGCCCTTGGGGGGGAGCGCGCACACATGGGCTGGTCATCCACAGCGGTGCAGGGCACCCCCATTACAGGGGGCCGGGGCTCACAGGTCAGATGGATCAGGACTGGCAGCTTCAGGGAGGGCAGCCCCCAACGCAGGCTCGGTGGTCCCAGCTCCCGGTCCTCAGTCCCTCCAGCTGCAGGGCCCGTCACTAGGGGAGCCTGGCCCCCTACCCAAGGCACCCGAGCTTCCGGGGACCTCCGGCCACTCACCGCAGACTTGCATTTACAGCCACGGAAGCGTGGCTGTATCCAGGGGAGGCGTGTCTCCTTGGATGCTGAGTGATTTTAGACCATCTTCCCGCCGGGAAAACCCCGGCTGGGTGGCCGGCCCAGGACTCTCTCCGCTCTGCCTGTTTCCACCCCAGATGCGTTCACAGGAATAGCCCCCCTCCCCCCAAATCACAAAAACAGAGAAGCCATCTAACCCCGACGCTGGGGGAGGGGGGTGGCTTTTCGGTTCATTCCAAGCAAAAGAAAAACAAATCTAAGTGTCACCACGGCCACTTTCCCAGGGCTCCCAGCCACCGTGTGCCTGAAAGGCAGCCCCCAGGACAACAACGGGCACCCCCGAGCTCCGGACCTGCCCTGTGAAACTGACCTGTGAAGCGGGTAATTCAGGCCCCCCCGGGGTGGGGGTGCGGGGGGGATGGGGGGGTCTGTCTCTTCCAGTTGGGGAGTGTTCTAGAGACAGGATCTCTGCTTGCGAAAGCATGCAACCATAACATTTATTTCTTCCATATAACGCTTCCTGTTTGCAAATCTGGTGACCGCATTTGAATCCATCATCGACAAGATCTTATTTTTAAATGAACCCAACAGAAAATTGTATTAAATATTTACAAAGGATTTTAAAAGACCAACATAGCTATTCCTCCCATGCACGCGGAACCGGGAGGGGGCAGGGCAGGGGGGTGAGGGGAGGCCCGTTTTTTGTGCAGAATGCTTGGGTAACAGGCATCTGCTTGGAAGCTGGTCACCTGGGTCGGCCTCTGACGCTAACCACACAGCAACGTGAGTTCAGCGGACCTCAGAGCAAGATACATTCTAATCTAGGGTGCTTTCTTATTTATCGCTGTCTAATGGGTGTTTTCCTCCAGGTTCTAAAAGAAAGGCTGTCGAGAAGACAGGTTTCGGTCCTCTGGCCTCCACTGCTCTGTCCTCCTGATGGGAAGTGACTGTAAGCTCCCCCGGCTGCACAAAAAGCCAACTATTTCTTCCACACAAACAAGGCCAGTCAGGGTGTCTGCACGCTGCCAGGAGGCTCTTCATTACAGCGTGCCGGCCCCGGCGTTCCCAGTTGGAGAAGATTCCAGCCACTTTCCACAGACAAATAAACAGAAATACTTACAGGGGGACAGCCTTGTAGAACCGATTCCTTAATCAACAGTTAAAGAAGCAAATTGGATTTGCCCTATCACACACACACACACACAAAAATGAATTCCAGATTGTCGTTTTTGTCTTAAGCACAAGAAGGTTGTCTTAGAGGCTTGGCTGGGTAATTTCATTTTAAAAGTATCTCTAAAATTTGACATCCCTGGGGATTTGCGGTTTTCTCCATCATTATATAACTGTAAACTTCTGGATGTTAGAGATTGGATAATTTCTTTCAGCTGGACCTGGCCTCCAGCGCCCTTGGCTGTTCAGGATGCGCGCCAATGGCTGGCCGGCGTTACCAGGCGGGCTTGGGAACAAGGCGAGTCCCCAGCAGGCACAGCCAAAGTTTCTAGCGTGCGATCCGCTCCTGACTGACTTTCCTAAATACAGGTTCTCCTCGATCGGCTCTTAGTTAAAGGAATGGTTAGAAATTCTCTGGACCAGCTGCATCTATGCCAGCAAGCAAAAGACGACGGAAACACGCACGCAGCCTCTTTAAGGCTTTCGGGTTGGACCCTGCAGAGCACCTTTTCTGTGCTGGGTTCTTCGGGACCATATGTTCACACGGCATTATGGAGAGAAGCTGGCCTCCAGCACGTGACAGGCCTGGGCCAGCAGACCCAGCCGAAACTGTTCAATGCTCGTGAAACCCACGGCAAGCAAGGTGCAGCCTGCGACTCCAGGGGTGAAACACACACCCACCCACCCACCCGCCCGCCCGCCCACCCCACCCCACCCCACCCCACCCTACCCCCAGCCTTCCTGCCTGTGTGTGATTTCTGAGTTGATTAACGTTTCATTTCTAGCGTTATGCTATCATAGCCTTTATGTTTTAATCCATTTCTCACAGTGTGGGAAAAGAAAAATATCATTATTCTAGTAATCAAGTTATTCCTGTGAAATCCTAAATAAAATGAGAATTTTATTAAAGATATTTATCTTATACAACAAGAACAAAATCAATTTGCACTGCCGGTCCGGCATCCCGTTACAATAACATTAAAATATACTGTTTATCTGGGGCGGGGGAGCCGTGTCTCCTTTCAGAGTGGTCAATGAGGACAGGACCACAGTGCACTTCGTTCTCAACAGTGGCCTGGCAGCTGGACGTGGAGGAGAGCATTTTTATTGTTAATCAATGCCAATCAATTCTGAGCCTTGATGTTAAATAGGGATCAATACCACTGGCTGCAGATGAGATCTGATTTCAATTGGTGAGCAAACCTGCAGAAGTTTTTAATCATCAGGTAAATCAAGACCTGGAACATAAGTCAGATGAATTAATACAGGCCGTGCAGGACCTCTCTTGCCACTGATCCAGCACAAGGAAATTTCTGTCATATTTCATTATCACTCTTAGGGCAAGCTGAAGGCAGCGTTTGGGGAGCATTTTCTGAGTGGGAGCTGGAGCGCCCCTCGTGCGGCTCACCGTGCCCCCTGCAACTGCAGGCAGCTGGCCCACTGAGTATAGTTATACGTATGCCCCATGAATCTCATTTTATGCGATTAAGATCCATAAAAATTCAATAGCTTTTCTTCTGCAATTCACATTTTACCTGGTGAAATATCATAAGAATTTCATTATCTTTGCAGCTGTTGCCTAGGATCAGGCAAAGGTTATTATCCCCTTCGAAAACACTATAGAATATGTACGAAAATGTCAGGAGAACTGGGCATTTAAAGCTTGATTTTTTAAAAGAAAAACACTGTCTGAAGTTTAGAATAAACTGTACTTGACATTTATGGACCATGATGCATTTCTCGGTAAACTGATTTTGCAAGGAAATTCTTTGAATTCGACTCTCTGGCTGGATTGTAAAAGGAAAAGGAAAAATGGGGAGGGGGGTGTTGGGGGTGGGAGCAGGGGGGTGGAGGTAAAGGTGAGAGAGGCGGGGGGAGGCCACAACGCAATTCAAAGCTGAAGGCCACCCCCCCGCCCCCTCCTCCAACCCATCCACGTCAGACCATGCCGGGTTTCGTAACCTTTCAGATAACCATCCCAGGGAAGATAACTCGGAAGAACCCCAACCGATTGCCAGGGCCTAATCCTATGGATCATTCAGGCCCGTTTAAAGCATTTGAAGAAAAATGGCCAGTGCAAAGAAGGTGATTGATCAGAAAGCTCTGTAAATCACGCGGATTCGGTACAGTCCTCGGCCTCCACTGCTCGGGTTCCATCTAGGATGATAAATTAGCATTAGATGGGACCTAATGAGTTTACTAAACATTTGGGATTTGTGCTAATAAACTGGCTGGCTGTGAACTCGCAGAAGCAATGAGCAATCCCGGGCTCCCTCTTATCTCTGTACATGACAGTTAAACCACGCTTCCAATCTGCGATCAATTCATCATCCGACACCATTGTACATTCTTCACAAAAAGATAATTACTGCTTCCCTGGATCAGAACACTCATATTTCCTTGGAATTGCAGGTCTTGATAGCAGGCACTGTCACCACCTCCTCCGAGCCCCACTATACAGCTCTATTTATGATCATTATTTTCGCCTAAACAAGCCTTTTTCCTCAACTTGATAACGAAACCTGCTATGATGAGAAGGGAACAGTTAAGGCATTGTTTCCTCTGTGGAGCGCTTCTGCGTTTAGTGGAGGCCGCTGACAAATATTTTATTCAGGGCATTAGTAAAAGTTTCCACTCGTTAGAAGATATCGCTTCCATTTCCTTCAGAAAAAAAAAAATCCTGTTCCCTGGCTCTGATTTGTTCAAACACAGAAAAGGAGCGCCAGTGAAGCAAGTGGTGTAACAGAGAATAAATCAAAACGTGATTAAAAAGGCCGGGGCGGTTTTCAAATCACACGGCCCTGGCGTTGCTGCCTCCAGGTCTGCAAGACCCTCCGTCCCCGCCCCGCGCGGGGCTGCCCAGCAGACTGGTCAACTCTGTTTGACCCCTAGCACACGCAATAAATTACAATAACACACAACTCTGAAACAATGTAAATTAGTTACTGCTCACAGTCTAATAAATGGGAACAAATGTGTTTGGGGCTGGAGTAGGGTTCTGGATGCTCTAATTGCTGGGAATAATTATAATGGGTCTTAGGAAACACGGGCAGCAGTCACTTGTCATGACAAATGCCCCTGGCCCCGCAAATGTGTTTCTGACCACAGGACTTGTAAGAGCCAATTTTTTTTTTTTTTCCCTTCAACTTAAAATACACTTAGAGACCTTGCCTTATTCACGATCTTGTGCGCAGGTCCTTTTAAAATTATAAAGCCAATCTCTCGTGTCATACTTACTATTCAGAACCAGGGCAAGTTTATTTTTACTGTAAAGCTTTTCTTAGATTGTCACTGGCCTGCCACCGGCTCCATGAGAGCGGCGAGTCCAGCACAAAAGCTTGGGTGACCAGCAGAAGACGCAGAGAATCGGTCGTTCGCCGGGGCAGCGGGAGACAGACAACAGGGCCTCTTTCTGAGCCACACCTCTGGATGGGAGACCTCGCCGTTTATTAACTTGCATAACTCATTTATTTGTTCAAAGGAATGATCTTTGGGGAAAGGGCTGTTATATTTAGAAGCCGCTTGTCAAATTTAATAAATGATAGTTATTGCCATTTTTCTCCCCTGAAAGCACTTCCCCAGATCCTTCCCACCTTTCCCTGGGGCCCCCGCTGGCCAAGGACCAACGGGCAGCCGTGCCTCAGTAACTGATGGCTGCTGCCCGGTGGCTGGACCGGTCCGCGACCTCAGACGGCAGGGATGAGCTGCACATCTGACCCAATCCCCCACTTATTTCCTGACCCAATCTTCCTCATGTCAGAGGACGAATCGCTTCATTGAGAAAATGGAAATGGACGGGGAGCTCCCTTTGGCAGCATTTCCAATCACCAAATCCCAGGAAGGAGACACGGGGAGGCTGCCGGGACCACCCCATCCCCGCGCACTGATCTGATTTACAAACCCTTCCTAATGCGAAACAAATGCTGTGGGTGTGAACTCATACTTAACCATAAAAACCCTTGCATTACTCTGTCTCGTATTAAATACCACATATAACTCTCAGCAGGTTTTATGTTGGGTTTTACTGTCAGCAATGGCTAAAGCCGGCCTAACATTTTGTTTGGCAATTAGGAAAATTTGTAGTTTAATTTATTAAACCAAAAAAGCCAACAACTACACTCAGGGCTGAATTCATTCTGCTTTTTATGCCACAGTGTAGCACATTTGCCTTCCCAATAATTTAATCATTCTCCTTTTATGGCCTGTGTCATTTAAATATTCCAAAAAAATATTATTTAGGGGGAAAAACAACTTTGAAAATAAGCACAGTTGAGTCATGTCATGTCAGTAAATTCTTGGTGAAAAGCTGAAATGCTGTCATTTCTTTGGAAAAAGGAGTCAACTATTTAAACAGGGCAGGACATGCAAACTTCCAAAATGACAAGAGCCCCACGAACAACATCCAAACGCCAAAACACCATGCACTGCCATAGGCTCAGGAGTCCATCCCCAACACGCCAAGACGGCAAGTGGAAGGCAAAATAATGTCCAGAAGCCTTTAAGAAGAAGAAAAAAGGGAAATGCAGAGAGTCTTGCAGTGGCTGTGGGGCCACAGAAACAAACGGAGGAACCTTAAATGTACATTCCTAAGTGAGAGAAGGCAGGCCGAAAAGGCAGCACGCTTGTAGGATTCCAACCTACAGTTGGAAAGCATCACTTTCTGGAAAAGGTAGAACTATGGAGACAGTAAAAAGATCAGAGGTTGCGGGGAGGGGAGGGGAGGGCGGGACAAAGAGCCAGCATGGAGGATCTTTAGGGCAAGGAAAGAAATGATTCTGCAGGACACTACAACAGCAGATACATGCGTCTGTCAAAAGTCATAGGATATACAACACCCGGAGTAAACCCTAATGTAAACTATGGACTTAGTCACAACGTATCCACATTGGCTCACCCACCGTGGCCATGCACCTAAGGCAAGATGGCACCAAGAGGGAAAGGGGGTGTTAATACGGGGGTCTAATTTCTGCCCATGTTTCTGCAAATCTAAAGCTGCTCTAAAAAATAAAGTCTATTAAGTTCTTCTAAAAATACTGTCAAAGCACTTGGGAATCTACAATCAAGTGCAGAGAAAGAGAAGTTAGCTTGGCATGGACCATCCCTGGGGCAGGTGTGGCTTCAGTGTCCTACCCAATGGCCACCCGCCTCCTGGCACCAGCCTGTGTCTCCGGCTTTCTGCCTGGCCACGGGAGGCCATTCTGTGGAGCTGGACATGCGGTTCTAAGCCGTGACACCTTGGAAGGCACATCTGCATGAACCTGGCAGAACAGCACGTGGGCACGTATCAACCACGGCCCCTGACGCTGAGAATCTTGGAAAACTTTGGGGACCCTTAAAGAGGAACCCCTGCTCAA
Source organism: Bos mutus (assembly GCF_027580195.1). Classification (NCBI taxonomy): domain Eukaryota; kingdom Metazoa; phylum Chordata; class Mammalia; order Artiodactyla; family Bovidae; genus Bos; species Bos mutus. The sequence goes on along the minus strand of NC_091642.1, from coordinate 2,802,938 downwards.
TAGGATTGCACCCCCGACCCCTTCCCTGGGTCAAGGGGCTTTTTTGGGATGCTATTGAAAATAAAAGGGGGTGCCCTCCCCCCACCCGGGGTCTTTTCTGCACAGGCCCTGTTTCAGCCCAGAGTTGGGGTGGCCTGCCGCCCACCCTGCCCGTCATCGAATCCCACACGTGCAGTGCGCAGACGTCAGTCACCCTCAGGTGGCCCCTCCATGCCATCCAGACTGGTCATTTCTGCCAACGCTGTGTGCTCTCAGAGCCCTCAGCAAGGATGAGCTGGCAGTGGTTCTGTGCCACTGTTGAGACCCTGTCCCCGCATGGCAGGCTTGGACGGTCCAGGTCGGTTTCCCTCCCCCCCGCTTGGGGAATCCGTCATCACAAGGGCAAACGTTTTTCAGGCCCTTAATCACTGCCCAAGTTTTTGTCTGGCTGCTTTAACATGGCACCCTGCCCTCAGCTGCTTTCTGCTCAGAGCGAAGCAACGGGCAGAAAACCCAGGCGACAAGGGAGGAGGCGGGGCGGGGCGGGGCGAGGCGGGGGCGCGGCCGCGGCCTCGGGCAGCGCGGGCCCCTCCCCAGATGTGCGAGCCGCTCGGCCCGCGCACGGCAGAGACTGTCTGGAGCCGACTCCTTCCGCCAGCGGGGCCTGGGCTCCGGGTCCTACACCACCACCCCTGGAGCCCCTGCCTTTCCGCACATGTTAAACTCATTTCCTCGTGAATTACTGGGGAAGCCAGGCGGACCCCCCCCTCCCCGCCCTCCGCTGTTCTGAGGGTGCCGGCCATCCACTCTGGCACCAGGGCCCCGCGTGCATTTTGAGCATTTTCTAGCCGAGCAACTTCCAGTGAAGGCATTACAGAGGGATATTTTTCATTTGTTTTTGTTTTTAAAGGGAAAGGGAAATGAGTGATTCAGAAACAAGCAAAATATGAAAGAGCTGCCCTATTACCTGCTCCCCCCGCCCCTGCATCCAGGCCTCTGCACCGAATTGTTTGCAAACCCACTCCATGTATTCGGCTGACAGATACTACTGACTTCTCTGAATCAACAGTTCTGCAAACAGTTTTCTCCGGCTTCTACAATCTAATGAACGCTAGTTACCCCCAAGTCTGAGGAGCTTATAAAATACAACCGAGAAAACCCATAACACATAAAATTCCTCTGCTTATTTTTCTAAATTATAGCCATATTTTTATTTGAAAGCATTAATAATACCAGCATAATGTCTCATTATATAGAGTTTTGACCACAAACATTTTTGGGAGATTTGCTCTGAAGATAAACAAACAAGAGGCACTTGTGTGCCGGCGCAGTGACGGAGTGAATGGTTTTCATTTTCTCCGAGTGTAAGCTCCAGAAGCTTTGCCAAGTACAGGTTAAGCTCCTTGAGTTTTCACTTCCTGTACCCCGACTTGTCAATCACTTCCTGTCTGCAACGACAATTTCCATCATTAGAACTGGGGATTTTTATCTCCTGCAACGTGCCTCCCATTGCCACTGTGAGTTTGAATTCTGATCAATTATTCACCACCTTTGAAAAGTAACCGAAAGTCACCTCATCCACGGGCACCGCCTCTCTTCGGCCAGGGTCCCCGTCCTCCCTGGGGCGCCCCTAAATGCTCTGACAAGGCCAGCCTCTCCCGCTTTCTTCACAGCACGAGAAGGCCTCTGGCCAGCCCCAATTATCTTCTGGTGCACAGAGAGTAATTATTTGCTTCCTGTAAGCATGCGTAACAGAACCCGGAGTTTGGACGGCTTTCCATAAGGTAATCCAATTCATCCAAACCATCCTAACACAATTACAGGCACTGGCGATATCTTTGCTTTTCACCTGATAAGCCTGCCACAGAGGCGCGGGATGGCTTGCGTCAACATACCTCCTGGACTATAGCTTCTGACAGCCCTGGGCCAGCCCCTCCCCTCGCCCCTGTATCTTCCTACCAGCTCCCGGCAGGCAGCTTCTCCCTGCACAGGCACACAAGCATCAGGGCTGTTTCAGAGTGTTGCGGAAGTCATGATGGGTGTGTGGCTGGTTTTAAAACCCGGCCTTCGGCGGGCCTGGCTGTGGAGTCCTCAGCCAAGCCAGGCGGCCATAAATCTCTGCAGGCCTCCTGGGCCTCGACCAGAGATGCAGGCACTGGGCCTGGCGGTGGCTGCCCCAGCCGTGGCCGGCGAGTGCATGCTGGCATACGGTGGCGGGCAGCCTCAGACCTAGCGTGTGTGATGTCAACTCTCTAATCTCTGGGCTTCCAGGGAGAAAACATACAAAGTGGGGACTGTTCCTGGTGTCTCCCCGTTGAAATGAAAGCATGTCATTGTGGCTCAATAATGCGGCTCTTCCTTTTCTGTTTATTTTCAGAAGTTTATGGGGGAAAAAAAAATGTTTAAAGGCTGAATGAGCACGCTGAACTTTTTGCCTCTCTCCACTAGCGTGCCAGGGAATAAAACAGCCATTCACACCTGAGCACCGAGAAGCCAAATGGGGCCGGTGCCAGGCAAAGTCAGATTCTTTGTAGCCACGTCGGCTCATCCAAAGTGTTTTCACCTTGCCAAATTTCTAGCCAATATTTTTCCTTCACTGAAGCTCCAATGTATTAAAACAGATCCTGGACCAAAGAGCGTCTCAAACACACAGCCAAGACCCAGAGAAGGACTCAAGGATCCCAAGCCTGCCGCCTGATAATTATATTCACATCCTTCAGAAAACCGAGAAGGAGAAATTAACACCAAACTATAGTGTTTTCATTGCCTTATGCAGATGAAATGACAAGTTGTCGTTTAAGAAGTTAATAAACAGTCTCCGTTTTGCAGGTTATCCAAATGCTACTGCCTAGAAAACCTTGGATCCCTAAATGATGTGTAATTAAAATTATTTTTAAAATCCTCCTTGACAGGCCGGGGCTTAGCCAAAATGTAAATGACATTAAAGAAGACAATGAATTTAATTTTATTTAATGTCCCTTTTTGCAGATCCTCATTTACATAGCATTTTTAACAAAAGCGTTGACCTTATAAATGCTGGCATTTGTACAGCTCCCTCGGAGTTGGATTTAATCACGCTCGTGCAAAGCCATGAGGGAGGGAGCCTTAAGTTCTCCGCTTGGAGATGGAGAAGGAATAAAAACATTGGGACTGGTCAAATGTTTATCCTCCCCGCTTCTGAAAACAGCCTGACAAGAAGATGTAAGGGGCTAGGGAATAGCCCGGTGCTGTTTGTAAGGCTTGGTAATAATCATACATAATCGTTTGGAAATATAGCTAATAAAAAATATAATGAGTGTTCAGCAAAATCGGCATTAGGCCCAAATTACATGATATTAATACTTGAACAGGTGCAGAAAGGCGCTTTAAATGAGGTAAATGAATAAAATGTCCCAGAGCACAACTGTGTGTGCTGACAAAAAGTCAATGCCATGAATAATTCAGCGAGGACCGCTGCCAGCAGAGGTCGGCTCTCTTTGACCTTTGTGACAGGAAGTGAAAGGAAACACTGTTGACTAAGAAAAAAGAGAGGGAGAGAGAGAGAAAGAAAGAAAACCTCCAGTCGGGGCTTCGGCTACCGTTCTGCCATCCCTTTAAAGGTGTAAACTTAAAACTTGTAAATGGATCAGAGGCAGGCTCTGGAGGGCTGCTGGACAGTGGGGGAAGTTGAACGCGCGGCCAGTTAGCGCGACCGACGAAAGACCATGTGAAATCGCAGACAATGAGAGGTTAAGTCAATAATATTTCTCTACAGCCCAGTGTCAATTATGTATAAAAAAATCTGAGGTCAGCTGAAAAGTATTTTCAGAGCCCACAGGGTTGAAATTTTGTAACAGCTGTTAAATATGACAAAACTCCCCCCACCCCCTTCAAACTAAAGCTATTCCAAACTCTGTATGAAAGAAAATGGGATAAACAGATGTCTGGCTTCCAGACAGGAAAGTAGGACAGACTTGGAATGATAAGTCTCGCAAACTCCATAGGCCCACGCCAGATTTACCGGGGAGGGGGCACTGCCCGCCGCAGAGATGCCAGGAGCGGGGCGTCGGAGACGACACCATCTGGACCCGCCCCGCGCCCCTGCCGCCCCCGACCGGCCTCTCCACCTGGCAACAGCTGGACCAGCACCTCTGGTCCAGTGCAGTCCGGCCCAGGAGGGGAGGCAGCCGCATGGACCCTCCCCGGCGCTCGCAGAGGGTCCAGGAGACACCGGGGTGGCACGGGAGGAGGGCGAGAGGCAGAGCGTGGTTCTGGTTTAGCAGCTACACCAACATCCTGTAATCATTCACAGGCCTTGGAATGTACGGCTGAAACAGGAGAGATTTATCTGCTCATAGTTGGGATCTGCGGACAATGGGTGTTCCTAATGAAGACCATCTGCTTTTGTGTTTTCCCAGAAAACATTATTCCATGAGGAAAATGATACTCCCACCCTTTTCAGCAATACCCTAAAAAAAACTGTGTGTATAGTATACACACGGGTACATCCATAAATGCGGGTATGCGTGCATGGGTGTGCACACACACACACATATACACACGTGTGGGTGTGTGCATGGGTGTGCACACATGCATATACACGTGTGAGGCTGTGTACATGGATGTGCAAGTGTGCGCGCGCGCACACACACACGTGCCTTTCCCTCCCTGCATCTGGCTCTCTGCACCTCACCACCATCTACCACAGCTGCTGCTTCTGCAGCATCTCGTTTTGACTTTACAATGCTATGTTTCGCCTTTACTCTATCAGTTGTTACATTGTTTCAAACACACCCCCCCATATAACTGTATTTGTGAAGCTATAAAAAAAAGGCACTGTTTTACAAGGAAAAATACAGTTAACGTAAGTGAAACCTTCACCATAAATTATAAGGGTTTTGTAATGTAAAATATCCTCATTCCCACCCCACTCTTTTTTACAGAGAGGTCTTCCATGCTGCTCGTGAGGATTTAATGCTTCTAAAAGATAACTAAACCGAATTGTGTAATTAATTGACTTAAGGCATCAGAGTCTATAGAACGTGATTTCCCTGCCAGAGCACGAAGCCCATTCTCTGCTCTCGTAACACAGACAAGCAGTCTCAACGAGCCGGAAGAGGCTCGGTGTGGGTTAGAACGAATGTGGGCCCATTGATCTCAATTCAGGTTGGAATTATTGGTTTATATCCTGAGGACAAATATGCCTTATCTGGTCAGAACCTGCTAAATGTATCCAAAGGCCACGAGGAGCCGGCAGAGCGCACTGTATATAATTCTTTTTTAAGCCAACTAACCAAGTGATGACATCGCTGACGGGGACCTGTAGACTGACTCACCGACCTGATGGGGTATTTTATTCTGCAATACTCAAGAGGAAGCCCAGGCTAGAAACTCAACATGAGCAACTAATTTCAGAAGGCAACACACACGCCACAGAAATGATTATCATTATGAAACTGAAACGCATCTCAGTTGCAAAA